>NC_092042.1:31449912-31562865 GCF_003086295.3 Arachis hypogaea | reverse complement strand
ACACTTTCTGGACTAAAATCCAAGTGTTTCCCCCGAACCATACTAAGATAATTCTTTGGATTCGGGTTCACACTTTGGTCATGGTTCTTGGTGATCCATGCATTGGCATAGAACTCTTGAACCATCAAGATTCCGACTTGTTGAATGGGGTTGGTAAGAACTTCCCAACCTCTTCTTCGGATCTCATGTCGGATCTCCGGATATTCACCCTTTTTGAGTGAAAAAGGGACCTCGGGGATCACCTTCTTCAAGGCCACAACTTCATAGAAGTGGTCTTGATGCACCCTTGAGATGAATCTCTCCATCTCCCATGACTCGGAGGTGGAAGCTTTTGCCTTCCCTTTCCTCTTTCTAGAGGTTCTCCGGCCTTGGATGCCATAAATGGTTATGGAAAAACAAAAAGCAATGCTTTTACCACACCAAACTTAAAATGTTTGCTCGTCCTCGAGCAAAAGAAGAAGAAGAGAGTAGGAGAAGAAGAAATGAGGAAGAAGGGAATGGCTTTGTGTTCGGCCAAAGGGGAGAGAAATGGTGTTTAGGATGTGTGAAAATGAAGGAGTGAAGGAGGGTTTATATAGGAGAGGGGGAGGGTAGGGTTCGGCCATTGAGGGTGGTTTGGGTGGGAAAGTGGTTTGAATTTGAATGGTGAGGTAGGTGGGGTTTTATGAAAGATGGATGTGAGTGGTGAGAGAAAAATGGGATTTGATAGGTGAGGGGTTTTGGGGAAGAGGTGTTGAGGTGATTGGTGAATGGGTGAAGAAGAGAGAGAGAGTGGTAGGGTAGGTGGGGATCCTGTGGGGTCCACAGATCCTGAGGTGTCAAGGAAAAGTCATCCCTGCACCAAATGGCAAGCAAAAACACGTTTTTAGCCTTTTCTGGCGTTAAACGCCGGGCTGGTGCCCATTTCTGGCGTTTAACGCCAGCTTCTTGCCCATTTCTGGCGTTTAACGCCAGTCTGGTGCCCCTTTCTGGCATTAAACGCCCAGAATGGTGCCAGACTGGGCGTTAAACGCCCAACAGCTAACCTCACTGGCGTTTAAACGCCAGTAGGTGCGTCCTCCAGGGTGTGCTGTTTTTCTTCCTGTTTTTCATTCTGTTTTTGCTTTTTTCATTGATTTTGTGACTTCTCATGATCATCAACCTACAAAAAAAAAAGATAAAATAACAAAAGGAAATAGATAAAATATAACATTGGGTTGCCTCCCAACAAGCGCTTCTTTAATGTCAGTAGCTTGACAGAGGACTCTCATGGAGCCTCACAGATATTCAGAGCCATGTTGGGACCTCCCAACACCAAACTTAGAGTTTGAATGTGGGGGTTTAACACCAAACTTAGAGTTTGGTTGTGGCCTCCCAACACCAAACTTAGAGTTTGACTGTGGGGGCTCTGTTTGGCTCTGCTTTGAGAGAAGCTCTTCATGCTTCCTCTCCATGATGACAGAGGGATATCCTTGGGCCTTAAACACCAAGGATTCTTCATTCACTTGAATGATCAACTCTCCTCTATCAACATCAATCACAGCCTTTGCTGTGGCTAGGAAGGGTCTGCCAAGGATGATGGATTCATCCATGCACTTCCCAGTCTCTAGGACTATGAAATCAGTAGGGATGTAATGGTCCTTAACTTTTACCAGAACATCCTCTACAGGTCCATAAGCTTGTTTTCTTGAATTGTCTGCCATCTCTAGTGAGATTTTTGCAGCTTGCACCTCAAAGATCCCTAGCTTCTCCAGTACAGAGAGAGGCATGAGGTTTACACTTGACCCTAAGTCACACAAGGCCTTCTTGAAGGTCATGGTGCCTACGGTACAAGGTATTGAAAACTTCCCAGGATCTTGTCTCTTTTGAGGTAATTTCTGCCTAGACAAGTCATCCAGTTCTTTGGTGAGCAAAGGGGGTTCATCCTCCCAAGTCTCATTTCCAAATAACTTGTCATTTAGCTTCATGATTGCTCCAAGGTATTTAGCAACTTGCTCTTCAGTGACATACTCATCCTCTTCAGAGGAAGAATACTCATCAGAGCTCATGAATGGCAGAAGTAAGTCCAATGGAATCTCTATGGTCTCATTTTGAGCCTCAGATTCCCATGGTTCCTCATTGGGGAACTCATTGGAGGTCAGTGGACGCCCAGTGAGGCCTTCCTCAGTGGTGTTCACTGCTTCTCCCTCCTCCCAAAATTCGGCCATGTTGATGGCCTTGCACTCTCCTTTTGGATTTTCTTCTGTATTGCTTGGGAGAGTACTAGGAGGGAGTTCAGTAATTTTCTTGCTCAGCTGACCCACTTGTCCTTCCAAATTTCTGATGGAGGACCTTGTTTCAGTCATGAAACTTTGAGTGGTTCTGATTAGATCAGAGACCATGGTTGCTAAGTCAGAGGTATTCTGCTTAGAACTCTCTGTCTGTTGCTGAGAAGATGATGGAAAAGGCTTGCTATTGCTAAACCTGTTTCTTCCACCATTATTGTTATTGAAACCTTGTTGAGGTCTCTGTTGATCCTTCCATGAAAGATTTGGATGATTCCTCCATGAAGGATTATAGGTGTTTCCATAGGGTTCTCCCATGTAATTCACCTCTTCCATTGAAGGGTTCTCAGGATCATAAGCTTCTTCCTCAGATGAAGCTTCCTTAGTACTGCTTGGTGCATTTTGCATTCCAGACAGACTTTGAGAAATCATATTGATTTGTTGAGTCAATATTTTGTTCTGAGCCAATATGGCATTCAGAGTGTCAATCTCAAGAACTCCTTTCTTCTGACTAGTCCCATTGTTCACAGGATTCCTTTCAGAAGTGTACATGAATTGGTTATTTGCAACCATTTCAATCAGTTCTTGAGCTTCAGTAGGTGTCTTCTTCAGATGAAGAAATCCTCCAGCAGAGCTATCCAAAGACATCTTGGACAGTTCAGAGAGACCATCATAGAAAATACCTATGATGCTCCATTCAGAAAGCATATCGGAAGGACACTTTCTGATTAATTGTTTGTATCTTTCCCAAGCTTCATAGAGGGATTCTCCTTCCTTCTGTCTGAAGGTTTGGACTTCCACTCTAAGCTTACTCAATTTTTGAGGTGGAAAGAACTTTGCCAAGAAGGCATTGACTAGCTTTTCCCAAGAGTCCAGGCTTTTTTTAGGTTGAGAGTCCAACCATGTTCTAGCTCTGTCTCTTACAGCAAAAGGGAATAGCATAAGTCTGTAGACCTCAGGGTCAACCCCATTAGTCTTGACAGTGTCACAGATTTGCAAGAATTCAGCTAAGAACTGATGAGGATCTTCCAATGGAAGTCCATGAAACTTGCAATTCTGTTGCATTAGAGAAACTAATTGAGGCTTAAGCTCAAAGTTGTTTGCTCCAATGGGAGGGATAGAGATGCTTCTCCCATAGAAGTCGGGAGTAGGTGCAGTAAAGTCACCCAGCACCTTCCTTGCATTGTTGGCATTGTTGTTGTTTTCGGCTGCCATGAGTTCTTCTTCCTTGAAGAATTCGGTCAGGTCCTCTACAGAGAGTTGTGCCTTAGCTTCTCTTAGCTTTCGCTTCAAGGTCCTTTCAGGTTCAGGGTCAGCCTCAACAAGAATGCTTTTGTCTCTGCTCCTGCTCATAAGAAAGAGAAGAGAACAAGGAAATGTG
Organism: Arachis hypogaea; assembly: GCF_003086295.3. Taxonomy (NCBI): domain Eukaryota; kingdom Viridiplantae; phylum Streptophyta; class Magnoliopsida; order Fabales; family Fabaceae; genus Arachis; species Arachis hypogaea. Next base: position 31,559,241 of record NC_092042.1, on the reverse strand, counting down.
GAATCCTCTATGTCACAGTATAGAGACTCCTTTAGGTGTCAGAGGAAAAGAAAAGTAGAAGACAGAAGTAGAAAATTCGAACTTATCAAAGAAGATGGAGTTCGAATTTTGCATTAAGGAATAGTGTTAGTCCATAAATAGAAGGATGTGAGAAGGAGGGAAGTGGTTTTCGAAAATTAAGCAAGAAATTTTGAAAACATTTTGAAAAACACTAATTAATTTTCGAAAACCAAGAGTGGAAAAGACATCAAGTGATTTTTGAAAAAGATTTTGAAATTAGAAATTAAAAAGATTTGATTGAAAACTATTTTGAAAAAGATGTGGTTAAGAAGATATGATTAGTTTTAAAAAGATGTGATTGAGAAGATATGATTTGAAAAACATTTTAAAAAGATTTGATTTTGAAAATTAAAAACTTGGCTAACAAGAAAAGATATGATTCAAACATTAAACCTCTCTCAACAGAAAAGGCAACATACTTGAAATGTTGAATCAAATCATTAATTGGTTGCAAGTATTTTTGAAAATGGAAAGAAATTGATTTTGAAAAAGATTTGATTGAAAAATTGATTTGAAAAAGATTTGATTTTGAAAAAATTTTGAAAACTTAAAAAAAGATTTGATTTGAAAACAAAATCTTCCCCCTTTAGCCATCCTGGCGTTAAACGCCCAGAATGGTGCACATTCTGGCGTTTAACGCCCAAAACACTACCTTTTTGGGCGTTAAACGCCCAACCAGGTACCATGGCTGGCGTTTAAACGCCAGTCTGTCCTTCTTCACTGGGCGTTTTGAACGCCCAGCTTTTTCTGTGCAATTCCTCTGCTGAATGTTCTGAATCTTCAATTCTCTGTATTATTGACTTGAGAAGACACAAATTAAAAATATTTTTGGATTTTTAATAATAAGGAAAAATCAAAATGCAACAAGAATCAAATAACAATGCATGCAAGACACCAAACTTAGCAGTTTGTATACTACTGACACTAACAAAATGAAAATGCATATGAGACACACAAAACACTCAAGTCAATTGAATTCAAAGATCAGAGCACAAAAATTATCAAGAATTACTTGAAAATCCTTAAGACACATGAATGAATGCATGCAATTGACACCAAACTTAAGATGAGACACTAGACTCAAACAAGAAATTTTTGGATTTTATGATTTTTTTAATTTTTTTTTGTGTTTTTCGAAAATTAAATGGAAAAAGATATCAAAATTCTTAATGAGAATTCCAGGAATCATGCAATGTTAGTCTAAAGCTTCAGTCTAAAGGAATTAGACATGGCTAGCCAAGCTTCAGCAGAACATTGCATTCAAGAGCTAAATTGATGAAGATCAATCAGTTTTGGTGATGATAAGAACATCACCCTTGAAACCCTAGAATTCATTCTTAAGAACTCTGAAGAAAAAAAAATACCTAATCTAAGCAACAAGATGAACCGTCAGTTGTCCAAACTCAACAATCCCCGGCAACGGCGCCAAAAACTTGGTGCGCGAAATTGTGAACAATACTTTTCACAACTCTCATAATCCCCGGTCATGAACCCCAAAAACTTGGTGTTCAATACCATGGCATTACACAACTTCGCACAACTAACCAGCAAGTGCACTGGGTCGTCCAAGTAATAAACCTTACGCGAGTAAGGGTCGATCCCACGGAGATTGTTAGTATGAAGCAAGCTATGGTCATCTTGTAAATCTTAGTCAGGCAAACTCAAATGGATATGGTGATGAACGCATAAAAACATAAAGATAAAGATAGAGATACTTATGTAATTCATTGGTAGGAACTTCAGATAAGCGCATGAAGATGCCTTCCCTTCCGTCTCTCTGCTTTCCTACTGTCTTCATCCAATCCTTCTTACTCCTTTCCATGGCAAGCTTATGCAAGGGTTTCACCGTTGTCAGTGGCTACCTCCCATCCTCTCAGTGAAAATGTTCCTATGCTCTGTCACAGCATGGCTAATCATCTGTCGGATCTCGGTCAGGCCGGAATAGAATCCAGCGATTCTTTTGCGTCTGTCACTAACGCCCCGCCTGCTAGGAGTTTGAAGCACGTCACAGTCATTCAATCATTGAATCCTACTCAGAATACCACAGACAAGGTTAGACCTTCCGGATTCTCTTGAATGCCGCCATCAGTTCTAGCCTATACCATGAAGACTCTGATCTCACGGAATGGTTGGCTCGGTTGTCAGGCGATCAACAATGCATCGTGCAATCAGGAATCCAAGAGATATTCACCCAATCGAAGGTAGAACGGAGGTGGTTGTCAGTCACACGTTCATAGGTGAGAATGATGATGAGTGTCACAGATCATCATATTCATCAAGTTGAAGAACAAGTGATATCTTAGAACAAGAACAAGCGGAATTGAATGGAAGAACAATAGTAATTGCATTAATACTCGAGGTACAGCAGAGCTCCACACCTTAATCTATGGTGTGTAGAAACTCCACCGTTGAAAATACATAAGAACAAGGTCTAGGCATGGCCGTGAGGCCAGCCTCCCAGTGATCTAAGATAGCATAAAAATGAAGATAGCTACCAAAGTCTCCAAATACAATAGTAAAAGGTCCTACTTATAGAGAACTAGTAGCCTAAGGTTTACAGAAATGAGTAAATGACATAAAAATCCACTTCCGGGCCCACTTGGTGTGTGCTTGGGCTGAGCAATGAAGCATTTTCGTGTAGATACTCTTCTTGGAGTTAAACGCCAGCTTTAGTGCCAGTTTGGGCGTTTAACTCCCATTTTGGTGCCAGTTCCGGCGTTTAACGCTGGAATTCCTGAGGGTGACTTTGAACGCCGGTTTGGGCCATCAAATCTTGGGCAAAGTATGGACTATCATATATTTCTGGAAAGCCCAGGATGTCTACTTTCCAACGCCGTTGAGAGCGCGCCAATTGGGCTTCTGTAGCTCCAGAAAATCCACTTCGAGTGCAGGGAGGTCAGAATCCAACAGCATCTGCAGTCCTTTTTAGTCTCTGAATCAGATTTTTGCTCAGGTCCCTCAATTTCAGCCAGAAAATACCTGAAATCACAGAAAAACACACAAACTCATAGTAAAGTCCAGAAAAGTGAATTTTAACTAAAAACTAATAAAAATATACTAAAAACTAACTAGATCAAACTAAAAACATACTAAAAATAATGCCAAAAAGCGTACAAATTATCCGCTCATCAGATACCTCAGAAGAAAGGAGTTCTTGAAATAGATGCTCTGAATGCCATATTGGCTCAGAACAAAGTGTTGACTCAGCAGGTCAACATGATCTCTCAAAGTCTGAATGGATGGCAAAATGCATCCAACAGTACTAAAGAGGCAGCTTCTGAAGAAGCTTATGATCCTGAGAACCCTGTCATGGCAGAGGTTAATTACATGGGTGAACCTTATGGAAACACCTATAACTCATCATGGAGAAATCATCCAAATTTCTCATGGAAGGATCAACAAAAGCCTCAACAAGGCTTTAACAATGGTGGACGTAATAGGCTGAGCAATGGCAAGCCATATCCATCATCTTCTCAGCAACAGACAGAGAATTCTGAACAAAACACTTCTAATTTAGCCAACCTAGTCTCTGAGCTGTCAAAGGTCACCTTCAGTTTCATGAATGAAACAAGATCCTCCATCAGAAATCTGGAGGCACAAGTGGGCCAGCTGAGTAAGAAAGTCATTGAAACTCCTCCCAGTATTCTCCCAAGCAACACAGAAGAGAATCCAAAAGGAGAGTGCAAGGCCATTGATGTGATCAATGTGGCCGAATGCACAAGGGAGGAGGAGGACGAAAATCCTAGTGAGGAAGACCTCCTGGGACGTCCCTCAAGCAAGAAGGAATTTTCTATTAAGGATCCAAAGGAATCCGAGGCTCATATAGAGACCATAGAGATTCCATTAAATCTTCTTCTGCCATTCATGAGCTCTGAAGACTATTCTTCCTCTGAAGAGGATGAAGATGTGACTGGAGAGCAAGTTGCTCAATATTTAGGAGCTATCATGAAGCTGAATGCCAAGTTATTTGGTAATGAGACTTGGGAAAGTGAACCTCCCTTGCTCATTAATGAACTAGATACCTGGATTCAGAAAACTCTGCCTCAAAAGAAACAAGATCCTGGCAAGTTCTTAATACCTTGTACCATAGGCACCATGACCTTTGAAAAGGCTCTATGTGATCTGGGTTCAGGGATAAATCTTATGCCACTCTCTGTAATGGAGAAGCTGGGGATCATTGAGGTACAACCTGCCTTGTTCTCACTACAATTGGCAGACAAGTCATTAAGACAAGCTTATGGAATAGTGGAGGACGTGTTAGTAAAGGTTGAAGGCCTTTACATCCCTGCTGATTTCATAATCTTAGACACTAGGAAGGAAGAGGATGAATGCATCATCCTTGGAAGACCTTTCCTAGCCACAGCAGGAGCTGTGATAGATGTCAACAGAGGTGAATTAGTCCTTCAATTGAATGGGGAGTACCTTGTGTTTAAGGCACATGGCCATCCCTCTGTGACAAAAGAGAGTAAGCATGAGGAGCTTCTCTCAGTTCAGAGTCAAGAAGAGGCCCCACAGTCAAACTCTAAGTTTGGTGTTGTGAGGCCACAACCAAACTCTAAGTTTGGTGTTAAGATCCCACATCCAAACTCTAAGTTTGGCGTTGGGACTATACAACATTGACATGATCACCTTGTGGCTCCATGAGAGCCACTGTCAAGCTATTGACATTAAAGAAGCGCTTGTTGGGAGGTAACCCAATTTTATTTATCTAATTTTTATTTTATTGTTATTTTGTGTTTTATTAGGTACATGATCATGAGGAGTCACGAAAAAATCATAAAAAGTAAAAACAGAATCAAAAACAGCAGAAGAAAAAAAATTCACACCCTGGAGGACGCACAGGCTGGCGTTCAACGCCAGTAAGATGCATCTGGCCGGCGTTCAACGCCAGAACAGAGCATCATTCTGGCGCTGAACGCCAGAAACAAGCAACATTCTGGCGCTGAACGCTAGGAATGTGCCTAGAGAGGAAAAGCTGGCGCTGAACGCCAGTAACAAGCATGAAGCTGGCGTTCAACGCCAGAAACATGCTTTACATGGGCGTTGAATGCCTAGAACGTGCACCAATGGGCGTTTAAACGCCAGAATGGTGTGCAAAGGCATTTTACATGCCTATTTGGTGCAGGGATGGAATTCCTTGACACCTCAGGATCTGTGGACCCCACAGGATCCCCACCTTACCTCCTAATCCTATTTTTGTGATTTGTATTCCCCATGTCACACTTCCCAACACTCTTCACCAATCACCTCAATTCCTCTTCCCAATCACCCCCTTCACCATTCACATCCATCCACTCTTCCCCATAAAACCCACCTACCTTCAAAAATTCAAAACCATTTTCCCACCCATTCCCACCCTAAATGGCCGAACATACACTCCCCCCTCTCTCTATATATACCCTTCCATTCTACTTCATTTTCACACAACACAACCCCCTCTTCCTCACCTTGGCCGAACCTACCTCTCCCCCTCTTTACCATATTCTATTCTTCTTCTTCTTCTCTTCTTTCTTCTATTGCTCGAGGACGAGCAATATTTTAAGTTTGGTGTGGTCAAAGCACAATCTTTTTTGTTTTCCACTACCATCAATGGCACCTAAGGCCGGAAAAGGAAAAGGGAAGACAAAAGCTTCCACCTCCGAGTCATGGGAGATGGAAAGATTCATCTCCAAAAGCCATCAAGACCACTTCTATGATGTTGTGGCAAAGAAGAAGGTGATCCCTGAGGTCCTTTTCAAGCTCAAGAAGAATGAGTATCCGGAGATCCGACATGAGATCCGAAGAAGAGGTTGGGAAGTCTTAACCAACCCCATGCAACAAGTCGGAATCTTAATGGTTCAAGAGTTCTATGCCAATACATGGATCACTAGGAACCATGATCAAATTATGAACCCGACTCCAAAGAATTATCTCACAATGGTTCGGGGGAAATACTTAGATTTTAGTCCGGAAAATGTGAGGTTGGCGTTTCACTTGCCCATGATGCAAGGAGATGAACGCCCCTACACTAGAAGGGTCAACTTTAATCAAAGGTTGGACCAAGTCCTAATGGACATATGTGTGGAAGGAGCTCAATGGAGAATAGACTCCAAAGGCAAGCCAGTTCAACCAAAAAGACTAGACCTCAAGCCTGTGGCTAGAGGATGGTTGGAGTTCATTCAATGCTCCATCATTCCTACTAGCAACCGATCTGAAGTTACTGTGGATCGGGCCATCATGATTCATAGCATCATGATTGGAGAGGAAGTAGAAGTTCATGAGGTCATCTCCAATGAAATCTACAAAATAGCCGACAAGTCCTCCACCATGGCACGGCTAGCTTTTCCTCACCTTATTTGCCATCTATGTTACTCAGCTGGAGTTATCATAGAGGGAGACATCCCCATTGAAGAGGATAAGCCCATCACCAAGAAGAGGATGGAGCAAGCAAGAGAGATCCCTCACGGTTCTCAAGAGATGCATGAGGAAGCTCATCATCAAGAAATCCCTGAGATGCCTCAAGGGATGCACTTTCCTCCCAACAACTAATGGGAGCAACTCAACACCTCCTTAGAAGATTTGAGCCACAATGTGAACAATTAAGGGTGGAACATCATGAGCACTCCATCATTCTCCATGAAATAAGAGAAGATCAAAGAGCAATGAGGGAGGAGCAACACAGGCAAGGAAGGGACATAGAAGAGCTTAAGGACATTGTTGGTCCTTCAAGAAGAAGACGCTACTAAGGTGGATTCATTCCTTGTTCTTTATTTCTTTCTGTTTTTGGCTTTTATGTTATGATATCTATGTTTTGTGTCTTTATTTCATGATCATTAATATGTAGTAACTATATCTTAAAGCTATGAATAAATTCCACTAATCCATCACCTCTCTGAAATGAAAAATGTTTTAATTCAAAAGAACAAGAAGTACATGAATTTCGAATTTATCCTTGAATTTAATTTAATTATATTGATGTGGTGACAATACTTTTTGTTTTCTGAATGAATGCTTAAACAGTGCATATTTTTTATCTTGTTGTTTATGAATGTTAAAATTGTTGGCTCTTGAAAGAATGATGAACAAAGAGACATGTTATTGATAATCTGAAAAATCATGAAATTGATTCTTGAAGCAAGAAAAAGTAGTGAAAAAGAAGAAGCTTGCGAAAAAAAAATGGCGAAAAAAAAGTACAAAGAAAAAGAAAAAGCAAGCAGAAAAAGCCAATAGCCCTTAAAACCAAAAGGCAAGGGTAAAAAGGATCCAAGGCTTTGAGCATCAATGGATAGGAGGGCCCAAGGAAATAAAATCCAGGCCTAAGCGGCTAAATCAAGCTGTCCCTAACCATGTGCTTGTGTCATGAAGGTCCAAGTGAAAAGCTTGAGACTGAGTGGTTAAAGTCGTGATCCAAAGCAAAAAGAGTGTGCTTAAGAGCTCTGGACACCATTAATTGGGGACTCTAGCAAAGCTGAGTCACAATCTGAAAAGGTTCACCCAGTCATGTGTCTGTGGCATTTATGTATCTGGTGGTAATACTGGAAAACAAAATGCTTAGGGCCACGGCCAAGACTCATAAGTAGCTGTGTTCAAGAATCAACATGCTTAACTAGGAAAGTCAATAACACTATCCGAAATTCTAAGTTCCTAAAGAAGCCAATCATTCTAAACTTCAAAGGAAAAGGTAAGATGCCAAAACTGTTCAGAAGCAAAAAGCTACAAGTCCCGCTCATCTAATTAGAATTAATATTCATTGATATTTTGAAATTTATAGTATATTCTCTTCTTTTATCCTAATTGATTTTTAGTTGCTTGGGGACAAGCAACAATTTAAGTTTGGTGTTGTGATGAGCGGATAATTTATACGCTTTTTGGCATTGTTTTTAGATAGTTTTTAGTAAGTTCAAGCTACTTTTAGGGGTGTTTTCATTAGTTTTTATGTTAAATTCACATTTCTGGACTTTACTATGAGTTTGTGTGTTTTTTGTGATTTCAGGTAATTTCTGGCTGAAATTGAGGGACTTGAGCAAAACTCTGAAAAAGGCTGACAAAAGGACTGCTGATGCTGTTGGAATCTGACCTCCCTGCACTCGAAATGGATTTTCTGGAGCTACAGAACTTAAATTGGCGCGCTCTCAACGGCGTTGGAAAGTAGACATCCAGAGCTTTCTAGAAATATATAATAGTCCGTACTTTATTCGGAAATTGATGACGTAACTTGGCGTTGAACGCCAAGTACATGCTGCTGTCTGGAGTTAAACGCCAGAAAAACATCATGATCCAGAGTTGAACGCCCAAAACACGTTATAACTTGGAGTTCAACTCCAAGAAAAGCCTCAGCTCGTGGATAGATCAAGCTCAGCCCAAGCATACACCAAGTGGGCCCCAGAAGTGGATTTATGCATCAATTACTTACTCATGTAAACCCTAGTAGCTAGTCTAGTATAAATAGGATAAGTTACTGTTGTATTGGACATCTTTTGACAGTTTAATCTTTGACTGCTTTAGTCTTGGATCATTCAGTCCTTTGATCACTCAGGGGGCTGGCCATTCGGCCATGCCTGAACCTTTTACTTATGTATTTTCAACAGTGGAGTTTCTGCACACGATAGATTAAGGGTGTGGAGCTCTACTGCACCTCAAGTTTCAATACAATTATTATTACTTTCTATTCAATTCTCTTCTATCCTTATTCCAAGATATACGTTATACTTAACTTTGATGAATATGATGATCTGTGACACTGATCATCATTCTCACCTATGAACGCGCGTGACTGACAACCACTTCCGTTCTACTTTAGACCGGGCGCATATCTCTTAGATTCCCCAACAGAATCTTCATGGTATAAGCTAGATAGATGGCGGCATTCATGAGGATCCGGAAAGTCTAAACCTTGTCTATGGTATTCCGAGTAGGATTCTGGGATTGAATGACTGTGATGAGCTTCAAACTCCTAAAGGCTGGGCGTGATGACAAGCGCAAAAGAATCAAGGGATTCTATTCCAACCTGATTGAGAATCGACAGATGATTAGCCGTGCTGTGACAGAGCATAGGAACGTTTTCACTGAGAGGATGAGATGTAGCCATTGACAACGGTGATGCCCTACATACAGCTTGCCATGGAAAGGAATAGGAAGGATTGGATGAATGTAATAAGAAAATAGAGATACGAGAGGAGCACAGCATCTTCACACACTTATCTGAAATTCCCACTATTTCTTTACATAAGTATTTCTATCCCTTTTATTTTCTATTTATTCCATTAATCAAATTTAAACCAATAATCTGCCTAACTGAGATTTACAAGGTGACCATAGCTTGCTTCATACCAACAATCTCTGTGGAATCGACCCTTACTCATGTAAGGTATTACTTGGATAACCCAGTACACTTGCTGGTTAAGTTGAATGAAGTTGTGGAAAGAAAAAGCTTCTCTAACAGTGCCTAGAACATATGAATCACAATTTCGTCCACCATGTTTCTTGTTTGAGTCTAGTGTCAATTCCTAAGTTTGGTGTCAATTGCATGTTTTTAATTTTCTTAAGTTTTCAAAAATTTATGCATTGTGTTCTTCTGTGATCTTTGAGTTGTTCTTTATGATTTCCTTTGTCTGATCTCATGATTTTCCTATTTTGTGTTTTATGTTGTTTTTCATATGCATTTTCAAAATCACAGTGTCTAAACATTAAAAATTTCTAAGTTTGGTGTCTTGCATATCTTTCTTTTCTTAAAAATTTTCAAAAATATGTTCTTGATGTTCATCATGATCTTCAAAGTGTTCTTGGTGTTCATCTTGACATTCAAAGTGTTCTTGCATGCATTACTTTATCTGATCTTAATTTTTTATGTTTTGTGTCATTTTGTTATTTTTCTCTCTCCTCATTAAAAATTAAAAAAAATAAAAAATATCTCTTTTCAAGTAAATAATACAGAGAAATGAAGATTCAAAACATACAGCAGAGGAATCACAGAGAAAAAGCTGGGCGTTTAGAAAAATGCCCAGTAAGGAATTCTAGCGTTAAACGCCAGCCAGGGTATCTGGCTGGGCGTTAAACACCGGAAGAGGTAGTTTTCTAGGTGTTAAACGCCAGAATGGATAGCATCCTGGGCGTTTAACACCAGGATGACACAAGGGAGGTAATTTCTTTTCCAATTCAAATTCTTTCAATTTTTCATGTTTTAATTCATAATTTTAAAATCTTATCTTTTTCATATCACATTTTCAAAAACCCTTGCTAACAATTAATATTTTGATTCAAAAAATTTCAAGTTTGTTACTTTCATGTTAAAAAAGGACGAATATTTAAATTCTAGAATCATATCTTTTAGTTTCTTGTTAGTCAAGTCATCAGTTTTAAAAATAAAATCTTTTTAATTTCTTTTTCAATCATATCTTTTTAAAATCATATTTTTTTCAATCAAATCTTTTTCAATTTTGATTTCAAAATCTTTTCTCTTACTTCTTATATTTTCAAAATTATTTTCAAATCTTTTTCAACTAATTACTATTTCTTATCTTTTTCAAAACCACCTAACCATTTTTCCACTTCCAATTATCAAAAATCACTAACCACTTTTTCAAAAATCTTTTTAATTGAATAATTGTTTTAGTTTTAATTTTTGAATACTCTCTCTCTCATCTCTTTCTATTTATTTGCTAACACTTCTCTTCTACTTATAATTCGAACCCTCTCTCTCTCTTTGTATTTGAATTCTTCTTATTCTCTCTCTACCTCATTTCTCTATTCTTCTTTTCTTCTGACACATTAAGGAATTTCTATACTGCAACATAGAGGATTCCACTACTCCCTTTTGTTCTCTTATTTTTCGTTTGAACAAAAACAGGGATAAAAACATTCTTGTTGAAGCTGATCATGAACCTGAAAGGACTCTAAAGAAGAAGCTAAGAGAAGCTAAAGCACAACACTCTGGAGAGGACCTTACAGAGAAATTCGAAAAAGAAGCAGACATGGCATCCGAACCCAACAACAATGCTAGAGATGCAAGGAAGATGCTTGGTGACTATACTGCACCAACTTCCAACTTCTATGGAAGAAGCATCTCAATTCCTGCCATTGGAGCAAACAACTTTGAGCTTAAGCCTCAATTAGTTTCTCTAATACAGCAGAATTGCAAGTTTCATGGACTTCCATCGGAAGATCCTCATCAGTTCTTAGCTAAATTCTTGCAAATCTGTGATACTGTTAAGACCAATGGGGTTGATCCCGAGGTCTACAGACTTATGATTTTCCTCTTTGTTGTAAGAGACAGAGCTAGAACATGGTTAAACTCACAACCTAGAGAAAGCCTAAACTCTTGGGACAAGTTGGTCAATGTTTTCTTGACCAAATTCTTTCCACCTCAAAAGATGAGCAAGCTTAGAGTGGAAGTCCAAACCTTCAAACAGAAGGAAGGTGAATCCCTCTATGAAGCTTGGAAAAGATACAAGCAATTAACCAAAAGGTGTCCTTCTGACATGCTTCCAGAATGGAGCATCATATGTATATTCTATGATGGTCTGTCTGAATTGTCCAAGATGTCATTGGACCATTCTGCTGGTGGATCTCTTCATCTGAAAACCCCTGTAGAAGCATAGGAACTCATTGAGATGGTTGCAGATAACCAGTTCATGTACACTTCTGAAAGAAATCATGTGAATAATGGGATGACTCAGAAGAAAGGAGTTCTTGAGTTTGATACTCTAAATGCCATATTAGCTCAGAACAAAATATTGACTCATCAAGTCAATATGATTTCTCAGAATCTGACTGGATTGTAAGCTGCATCAGGCAGTGCTAAAGAAGCCTCCTCTAAAGGAGAAGCTTATGACCCTAAGAATCCTGCAATGGAAGAGGTGAATTACATTGGAGAATCCTATGGAAACACCTATAATCCTTTATGGAGGAATCATCCAAATTTCTCATAGAAGGATCAACAAAAGCCTCAACAAGGCTTCAACAACAATAATGGTGGGAGAAATAAGTTTCGCAATAGCAAACCTTTTCCATCATCTTCTCAGCAACAGACAGAGAATTCTGAGCAGAGCCTCTCTAGCCTAGCAAACATAATCTATGATCTATCTAAGGCCATTCTCAGTTTCATGACTGAAACAAGGTCCTTCATCAGAAATTTGGAGGGACAAGTGGGTCAGCTGAGTAAAAGAGTTACTGAAACTCCTCTTAGTACTCTCCCAAGCAATACAGAAGAGAATCCCAAAAGAGAGTGTAAGGCCATTGATGCGTGAGCATCTTGTCTATCTTTTCCTAGTGAATTTGCACTTAAATTGTTGAGTTTAATTAAGAATTAATTATATTTTAGACACTATGGATGCTATTTTGAGTCTTGGGCAATTTTATCTATTTCAGGTAGCATTCGACGGAATTTGATGGAGTTTCCACAGCATAAGAACAAAAAGAGATGGCTGCGAGGAGCGATGCACACGCGTACTTGACGCGTGCAGTGATCTGGAAGCATTCATAGCGACACGTGCGCGTGACTGACGTGTACGTGTAAATTGAAGATTTGCTCATCGACGCGTCCGCGTGACTTGCGAGGAAGACCAGCGATGCGTACACGTGACGTGCGCGATCTGCAGAATTTACAGAAATCAGTGGCGTGGATTTTGGGCCGCATTTTGACTCAGTTTCCAGCCCAGAAAACACAGATTAAAAGTTGCAGAATGGACAAACAAGTGGTCCCCACCCATCAACTGAAGACTTGATAATTAATTCAAATTTAAATTCAAATCTGAATTTTTAGGAAAAGATATTATTTTTAATTTTAGAGAATTAGATTTTAAAAAATTATTATTATGATTAGTTATAAATAGGAACGTTGTACATTTAGACATGACACACATTGTTACAGAACCCTTACTTTTCTTCTCTGAACCATGAGCAACTAATCCTCCATTGTTAAGGTTAAGAGCTCTATCTATTTTCATGGATTGATTCATTTGATCTTTTTAATTTAATTCATGTCTTGAATTATATTTCAATAATTGTTTTTATTCTTTTTTTTTAGAATATGGGTGGAACGGAAGTATGACCCATGTTCTAATTGAGTTTTTATAAAACTTGGAAAAGCTCTTTACTTGAACAACAACTTGAAAACACATTATACTGAATTTTTAATTATTTGTATTTAATGGGATATGTGACATATAATCCCCTTATTTGTGGATAATTAGGATTCTTTTGGCATATAGACTAGAAATTGATCATCAACCTCTAATTGGAATTAATTGACCAAGGAATTGGCAATTAATGAATTTTAGAGGAGACTAGGAAGGTCTAAGGAATTAGGGTCTAGTCACATATAGTTTGCCATGAAATTAAATCTTGCATGATTAAATTAATTAGAAATAAAAGTTAATCCGGAAATTAGATAACTCTGAAATCTTAACAGCTTTCTTAAATATTTTATTCCCAACTCATTGCTACTTGCTTTCTGAAAATTTTAAAGTACTATTTAATGCTTTTTGAATATCTCAAAACCATTTTCTGCTTGCCTAACTAATCCTATCAAATGCTATTGTTGCTTGATCCATCAATCCTCGTAGGATCGACCCTTACTCATGTAAGGTATTACTTGGTACGACCCGGTGCACTTGCCAGTTAGTAGTGTGGGTTGTAAAATACCGCACCAAGTTTTTGGTGCCGTTGCCGGGGATTGATAGTGATTAACAACTATCAGTTGTTTGATTGCTTAGATTACGCATTTTATTTTTAATTTTATTAAAATCTATTTTTAAAAAAACATTTCGAAAAAAATTCAAAAAAAAAAAGAAAAATTTTAATAAATAAATAGCACCAATATTTTTCTTAATTTCTGAAATTAAGTTTGGTGTTACCTATTTATTATTTTTCTTCTATTTATTTTATTTAATATTTTTATCTCTTTACACAGGTTACCTCACTGGGAATTCTCTGCACTCTGACGTAGAGATTCCCATTCTTTCTTGTTTTTTGTTTGTTTATGCGCAGGAACAGAGACAAAGAACATTTATTAGGCTTTGATCCTAAACCTGAAAGGACTTTCAGGCGGCATTTACAACAAGCAAGACTTTACAAGGCTGCAGAATCCACTATGGATCCGACTAATACTGAGAATGCCAATGCGGCAAACCCTAATGGGAATGAGCAACAAAAGAGAGTGCTTAGATCTTACTCTTCTCCTACTGCAGATCTTTATGGAAAAAGCATCGTGGTGCCTCCTATTGGTGCGAACAACTTTGAGTTAAAGCCTCAACTGGTTACCCTAGTGCAACAAAACTGCCAGTATCATGGTCTTCCCCACGAAGACCTAAATCAGTTTATTTCTAGTTTTCTGCAAATTTGTGATACTGTGAAGACAAATGGAGTAAACCCATATGTATACAAACTTATGCTCTTCCCATTTTCTCTGAGGGATGGAGCAAAGCTATGGCTAGATTCCCAACCCAAGGAGAGTTTGGATACTTGGAACAAGGTGGTTATTGAGTTTCTCACAAAATTTTTCCCACCAAAGAAGCTGACTAAGTTTAGGATGGAGGTTCAGACATTCAGGTAGAAGGATGGTGAGACTTTGTATGAAGCTTGGGAGAGGTACAAGCTACTGACTAGGCAATGCCCTCCTGACATGTTCTCCAAATGGACTCAACTAGACATCTTTTATGAAGGCTTGGGTGAAATGTCCAAGATGTGCCTAGATAATTCTGTAGGAGGTTCATTGCACAAGAAGAAGACACCAGAGGAGACTATTGAGCTTATTGAATTAGTTGCAGCAACCAATATTTATACTCATCTAACAGGAATCCTGTGAACTCTGAGACTCCTCAGAAGAAGGGTGTCATGGAAGTGGAAGCTCTTAATGCTATTCTGGCTCAGAACAAGCTTATGTCTCAGCAAATAAATCTACTTACTCAACACATGGGTGGCATGCAAGTCTCAGCTATCAACACCCAAAATCCACCTCAAGAGATCTCTTATGACATGGAAGGACATTTAGTGCAGAATGACAACTATGATTATACTCAGTCCTCTTCTGAACAGGTTAATTACATGGGGATCGGTTCTAGAAATCCCAATAATGACCCCTATTCTTAGACATACAATCAAGGATGGAGAAATCACCCAAATTTTGGGTGGAGAGACCAACCTCAGAGACCTCAGAATTTCAACAATAATTCTCAGGGAGGCTTCCAATAGAACAATTACAATAACCGCCAATCTCAGCCTCAGCAGGCCAACTCTAAGTCCAAGGAAGATTCTAATTGGGAGATGATGAGGAGTTTTATGCAGGAAACCAGAGCCTCCATTAGAAACTTGGAAGTACAAATGGGCCAGCTGAGCAAGCAAATACCTGAGAGATCTGCAAGTACATTTCCAAGTGATACAATGGTGAACCCAAGAGAAGACTGCAAGGTTATTCAATTGAGAAGTGGTAAAACAGCTAGCTCTGAGACAAGGGCTGATGAAGAGCTAGTTGAAAAGAAAGCTCCAGAGGAGAAAAAGGAAGAAGTGGAGCACTCCCCCACAAAGCGTGCAGACAACCTATTCCCTGACTCTCTAGACACATATCCTACATTGCCAAAGGCTCCTGAATACAAGCCAAAAATGCCATATCCTCAGAGACTTCAGAAGGCTTCAAAAGAAAAGCAGTTCTCTAAATTTTTAGATATCTTCAAGAAGCTATAGATCAACATTCCCTTTGCAGAGGCTTTGGAGCAAATGCCTCTCTATGCTAAATTTATGAAAAAAATTGTTGACCCACAAGAGGAACTGGAAGGAACAAGAAACGATGGTGTTAACCAAGGAATGCAGTGCCATTATCCAACACAACCTTCCTGAGAAGATGCCAAACCCAGGGAGCTTTGTAATTCCTTGCACCATTGGGGATGTCACCATTCAGAGAGCTTTATGTAACCTTGGAGCCAGCATCAATCTCATGCCACTTTCAGTGATGAAAAAACTTCAAATTGAGGAGGTAAAACCCACTCGTATTTCTCTTCAACTTGCTAATCTTTCTATTAAATTACCTGTGGGTGTTGTTGAGGATTTACTTGTTAAAGTAGGACCATTTATATTTCCCATTGATTTTGTTATATTAGACATGGAAGAGGAGGTAAAGTCCTCTATTATACTTTGTAGACCCTTTTTAGCTACAGGTAGAGCTCTGATTGATGTACAAAACGGTAAATTAACCCTGAGGGTCAATGAAGAACATGTGGTCCTTCATATTTTTGAACCACTTGTTCAAGAGGTACTGAAAGCTGAGATGCTTGATGACATTCTGGATCCTATCTCTGAGTATAAATTAGTTGAAGTTGATAATTCACCACCCCATAAGACTATGGTTTACACGTCTAGAGCAGAGGAGGAAGCCCCCAAGCTTGAGCTCAAATCCTTACCCCCTTCTCTAAAATATGTGTTCTTGGGTGAGAATGACTCATATCTAGTGATTATTAGCTCTTCCCTAAAGCCTGAAGAGGAAGAGGCGTTTATTTCAGTACTCAAGAGCCATAAAATAGCTCTTGGGTGGACCATTAGTGACTTGAAGGGGATTAGTCCAACCAAGTGTATGCACAAGATCCTCCTTGAAGATGATGCTAAACCAGTTGTGCAACCACAAAGGAGACTCAATCCAACCATAAAAGAGGTGGTCCAAAAAGAGGTAATGAAACTATAGGAAGCAGGAATTATTTATCCTATTTCTGACAGTCCTTGGGTAAGTCCTGTGCAGGTAGTTCCCAAGAAAGGAGGGATGACAGTGATCAAAAATGAAAAGAATGAGCTTATTCCCACAAGAACCGTCACGAGATGGAGAATGTGTATAGACTACAAGAGGCTCAACACTGCTACAAGGAAGGATCATTTCCCCTGCCTTTCATTGATCAGATGCTTGAGAGGTTAACTGGTCATGCATTTTATTATTTTCTAGATGGATATTTTGGATATAATCAAATTGCAGTTGACTCTCAAGATCAAGAGAAAACAGCATTCACATGCCCCTTTGGAGTATTTGCCTACAGAAGAATGCCTTTTGGACTTTGCATTGCTCCAGTAACTTTTCAGAGGTGTATGCTTTCAATTTTTTCTGATATGGTTAAAAAGTTTATTGAGGTATTCATGGATGACTTTTCTATTTTTGGTAATTCTTTTGAATCCTACCTTAATCATTTATCTCTTGTATTGAAATGGTGTCAAGAATCAAACCTTGTTTTAAATTTGAAAAATGTCATTTTATGGTTACAGAAGGTATTATTCTTGCACACCAGATTTCAAGTAAGGGAATTGAGGTTGATAGAGCAAAGGTGGAGGTAATTGAAAAATTACCACCACCAACTAATGTTAAGGCAGTCAGGAGTTTCTTAGGTCATGCAGGATTTTATAGAAGATTTATAAAGGATTTTTCTAAAATTGCTAAACCTCTAAGCAACCTCTTGGTTGCTGATGTTCCTTTTGTCTTTGATTCTGATTGTTTGTATGCTTTTGAAATTTTGAAAGCAAACCTTACCTCTGCTCCCATTATAGCTCCCCCTGACTGGGATCTACCATTTGAATTAATGTGTGATGCTAGTGATTTTGCTATAGGAGCTGTTTTAGGACAGAGGCATGGTAAGCTTGTACATGTCATTTACTATGCCAGTCGGGTGTTAAATGATGCCTAAAAGAATTACACAACTACAGAAAAGGAATTATTAGCTGTTGTGTATGCTATTGATAAGTTTAGGTCCTATTTACATGGTTCTAAGGTTATTATTTATACTGATCATGCTGCTTTAAAGTACCTTCTAACCAAACAGGATTCTAAACCAAGATTAATCAGATGGGCGTTGCTCCTTCAGGAGTTTGACATTGAGATAAAAGACAAGAAAAGGGTCAGAAAATCAAGTAGCTGACCATCTTTCCAGAATTGAGCCTGAAGCAGGAGTACAACCACCCACAGCTGTGACTGAGACATTCCCAGATGAGCAATTGCTCCTCATTCAGCAGGCTCCATGGTTTGCAGACATTGCAAATTATAAAGCCATGAATTTTATCCCAAGGGAGTACAGTAGGCAACACGTGAAGAAGCTATTGACTGATGCAAAGTACTACATTTTGGAAGAACCATACCTTTTTAAAAGATGCTCAGATGGAATAATCCAGAGATGTGTCCCGGATGAAAAAAAGTAGCAGATTCTCTAGCATTGTTATGGATCTGAGTATGGAGGCCACTTTGGTGGTGAAAGGACAGCTACAAAGGTCCTTTAGAGCGAATTTTACTGGCCGATGACAGATGTGAAAAAGCCACAAATCTCCCTGCCAACCAAGAAATGCCACAGCAGGGGATTCTTGAGGTTGAGTTGTTTGATGTGTGGGGTATTGATTTCATGGGACCTTTCCCACCCTCACATTCAAACAACTATATTCTAGTAGCAGTTGACTCTGTGTCCAAGTGGGTGGAAGCTGTGGCTTTGCCCACCAATGATGCCAAAGTGGTAATGAGCTTTCTTCAGAGATATATCTTTAGCCGGTTTGGTGTCCCAAGGACACTCATTAGTGATGGAGGAAGCCATTTCTGCAATAGACTGTTGGACTCTCTTCTACTAAGATATGGAGTCTGTCATAAAGTGGCAACCCTCTATCACCCTCAGACAAGTGGGCAGGTTGAAGTTTCCAACAGGGAACTTAAGAGGATTCTAGAGAAGACCGTCAGTGTTTCAAGAAGGGACTGCTCCAAGAAGCTTGATGATGCTCTCTGGCCATACCAGCGTACAAGACTCCCATTGGCATGTCCCCTTATCAGTTGGTCTATGGCAAAGCCTGTCACTTGCCAGTTGAGCTGAAGCATAAAGCTTACTGGGCAGTCAGGTATCTGAATCTTGATTTAGAAGCTGCAGGAATCAAGCGAATGCTTCAGTTGAATGAGCTTGATGAATTCAGATATTCAGCCTATGAGAATGTCAAGCTCTATAAGGAGAGAACCAAGCTACTACATGACAGGAAGATTGCCATCAGAGTCTTTAAGCCAGGACAAAGAGTGCTTCTATATAACTCAAGGCTCAAATTCTTTCCCCGAAAGATGAAATCCCGGTGGTCAGGACCGTTTGTGGTTACAAGAGCTTCACCGTATGGTCATGTGGAAATACAAGAAGAGAATTCTGACAGGAAATTTACAGTGAATGGCCAGAGGCTGAAGCACTATCTTGGAGGCGAGATTGATCGCCAGAGGTCTACTCATCTGCTGAACTAGCAGAGCTGACCGTCAAGCTAATGATGTTAAAGAAGCGCTTGTCGGGAGGCAACCCGATAAATTCGTATCCTTAGCTATTTTTCATAGTAGTAGTTTTCTTATTTATTTTATTTGAGTTCTTACTAATTTTCTGATCATGCAGCTATATTATTCCAGGAACCGAATTTTTCAAAAAAAAAAAGGAGCGCACACGACGCGCAAGCGTCACTGACGCAAACGTGTCGATCATGTGTGCGTGAAAAATAAAATTTTAATAGAGAGTTAAGCGGGAATGGTGCTGGAACTAAGCCTTTAGCACAAACAACCCACGCGTACGCATACTCCACGCGTGCGCGTCATTTGTAATTTTCACCATCTACGCGTACGCGTGACTGGTGCACGAAATTGTGATCATCAATGGCACCATCAACATGGTACGCACAATTGTAATCTCAAGTTTTTATCACATCTTCGCACAACTAACCAGCAAGTGCACTGGGTCATCCAAGTAATAAACCTTACGCGAGTAAGGGTCGATCCCACTGAGATTATTGGTATGAAGCAAGCTATGGTCATCTTGTAAATATCAGTCAGGCAGATTCAAATGGTTATAGATGATTTATGAATAAAGCATAAAATAAAGATAGAGATACTTATGTAATTCATTGGTGAGAATTTCAGATAAGCGTATGGAGATGCTTTGTCCCTTCCGTCTCTCTGCTTTCCTACTGTCTTCATCCAATCCTTCTTACTCCTTTCCATGGCAAGCTGTATGTTGAGCATCACCGTTGTCAATGGCTACAGTCCCATACTCTCAGTGAAAATGTTCAACGCGCTCTGTCACAGCCCGGCTATTCAGATGTCGGTTCTCGATCATGTTGGAATAGAAT
The DNA here is from genome assembly GCF_003086295.3 of Arachis hypogaea. Lineage (NCBI taxonomy): Eukaryota > Viridiplantae > Streptophyta > Magnoliopsida > Fabales > Fabaceae > Arachis > Arachis hypogaea. The sequence goes on along the minus strand of NC_092042.1, from coordinate 31,539,114 downwards.
CCAGTGATTCTTTTACGTTTGTCACTAACGCCCCACAATCGCGAGTTTGAAGCTCATCACAGTCATTCAATCCTTAAATCCTACTCAGAATACCACAGACAAGGTTTAGACCTTCCGGATTCTCTTGAATGCTGCCATCAATTCTAGCTTATACCACGAAGATTCCGATTAAGGAATCCAAGAGATATCCACTCAATCTAAGGTAGAACGGAGGTGGTTGTCAGGCACACGTTCATAGGTGAGAATGATGATGAGTGTCACGGATCATCACATTCATCAAGTTGAGGAACAAGTGATATCTTAGAACAAGAATAAGCTGAATTGAATAGAAGAACAATAGTAATTGCATTAATACTCGAGGTACAGCAGAGCTCCACACCTTAATCTATGGTGTGTAGAAACTCCACCGTTGAAAATACATAAGAACAAGGTCTAGGCATGGCCGAATGGCCAGCCTCCCAAAAAGGGTTCAATCATAAAAACATGATCAAAAGATGTCAAATACAATAGCAAAAGGTCCTATTTATAGAGAACTAGTAGCTTAGGGTTTACAAAGATGAGTAAATGACATAAAAATCCACTTTCGGGCCCACTTGGTGTGTGCTTGGGCTAAGCATTAAAGCTTTCATGTGTAGAGACTTTTCTTGGAGTTAAACGCCAGCTTTTGTGCCAGTTTGGGCGTTTAACTCCCATTCTTGTGCCAGTTCCGGCGTTAAACACCAAAATTCTTGAGCTGATTTGGAACGCCGGTTTGGGCCATCAAATCTCGGGCAAAGTATAAACTATTACACCTTTCTGGAAAGCCCAGAATGTCTACTTTCCAACGCAGTTGAGACCGCGCCAATTGGGCTTCTGTAGCTCCAGAAAATTCACTTTGCGTGCAGAGAGGTCAGAATCCAACAGCATCTGCAGTCCTTTTCAGCATATGAATCAGATTTTTGCTCAGGTCCCTTAATTTCAGCCAGAAAATACCTGAGATCACAGAAAAACACACAAAATCATAGTAAAGTCCAGAAAAGTGAATTTTAACTAAAAACTAATAAAAATATAATAAAAACTAACTAAAACATACTAAAAACAATGCCAAAAAACGTATAAATTATCCGCTCATCACAACACCAAACTTAAATTGTTGCTTGTCCCCAAGCAACTAAAAATCAAATAAGATAAAAAGAAGAGAATATAAAATGAATTCCAAAAACATCTATGAAGATCAGTATTAATTAGATGAGCGGGGCTTTTAGCTTTTTGCCTCTGAACAGTTTTGGCATCTCACTCTATCTTTTGAAATTCAGAATGATTGGCTTCTCTAGGAACTCAGAATCCAGATAGTGTTATTGATTCTCCTAGTTAAGTATGATGATTCTTGAACATAGCTACTTTATGAGTCTTGGCTGTGGCCCAAAGCACTCTGTCTTCCAGTATTACCACCGGATACATACATGCCACAGACACATAACTGGGTGAACCCTTTCAGATTGTGACTCAGCTTTGCTAGAGTCCCCAATTAGAGGTGTCCAGGGTTCTTAAGCACACTCTTTTTGCCTTGGATCATGACTTCATTTTTTTCTTTTTCTTTTTCCTCTATTTCTTTCTTTTTTTCTTTTTTTTTCACTGCTTTTTCTTGCTTCAAGAATCATTTTTATGATTTTTCAGATCCTCAGTAACATGTCTCCTTTTTCATCATTCTTTCAAGAGCCAACATTCATGAACAACAAATTTAAAAGACATATGCACTGTTCAAGCATACATTTAGAAATCAAAAGTATTGCCACCACATCAAAATAATTAATCTGTTATAAAATTTGAAATTCATGCAATTCTTCTCTTTTTCAATTAAGAACATTTTTCATTTAAGAAAGGTGATGGATTCATAGGACATTCATAACTTTAAGGCATAGACACTAAGACACTAATGATCATAAGACACAAACATGGATAAATATAAGCATAAGAATTTGAAAAACAGGAAAATAAAGAACAAGGAAGTTAAAGAACGAGTCCACCTTAGTGATGGCAGCTTGTTCTTCCTCTTGATGATCTTATGGAGTGCTTGAGCTCCTTAATGTCTCTTCCTTGCCTTTGTTGCTCCTCTCTCATGATTCTTTGATCTTCTCTAATTTCATGGAGGAAAATGGAATGTTCTTGGTGCTCCACCCTTAGTTGTCCCATATTGGAACTCAATTCTCCTAGGGAGGTGTTGATTTGCTCCCAATAATTTTGTGGAGGAAAGTGCATCCCTTGACGTATCTCAGGGACTTGATGATGAGAGGGGTCTCTTGTTTGCTCCATCATCTTCTTAGTGATGGGCTTGTCCTCATCAATGAGGATGTCTCCCTCTATGTCAATTCCGACTGAATAACAGAGGTGACAAATGAGATGAGGAAAGGCTAACCTTGCCAAGGTAGAGGACTTGTCTGCCACCTTATAAAGTTCTTGGGATATAACCTCATGAACTTCTATTTCTTCTCCAATCATGATGCTATGAATCATGATAGCCCGGTCTATAGTAACTTCGAACCGGTTGCTAGTGAGAATGATTGAGCGTTGGATAAACTCCAACCATCCCCTAGCCACGGGCTTGAGGTCATGCCTTCTCAATTGAACCGGCTTTCCTCTTGAATCTCTCTTCCATTAGGCGCCCTCTTCACATATGATTGTGAGGACTTGGTCCAACCTTTGATCAAAATTGACCCTTCTAGTGTAAGGGTGTTCATCTCCTTGCATCATGGGCAAGTTGAATGCCAACCTTACATTTTCCGGACTAAAATCCAAGTATTTCCCCCGAACCATAGTAAGCCAATTCTTTGGGTCCGGGTTCATACTTTGATCATGGTTCTTGGTGATCCATGCATTGGCATAGAACTCTTGAACCATTAAGATTCTGACTTGTTGAATGGGGTTGGTAAGAACTTCCCAACCTCTTCTTCGGATCTCATGTCGGATCTCCGGATATTCACTCTTTTTGAGTTTGAAAGGGACCTCGGGGATCACCTTCTTCAAGGCCACAACTTCATAGAAGTGGTCTTGATGTACCCTTGAGATGAATCTCTCCATCTCCCATGACTCGGAGGTGGAAGCTTTTGCCTTTTCTTTCCTCTTTCTAGAGATTTCTCCGGCCTTGGATGCCATAAATGGTTATGGAGAAAACAAAAAGCAATGATTTTACCACACCAAACTTAAAAGGTTTGCTCGTCCTCGAGCAAAAAAAGAAAGAAGAGAGTAGAAGAAGAAGAAATAGAGGAGATGGAGATGGCTTTGTGGTTCGGCCAAAGGGGAAGAAGTAGTGTTTAGGTTGTGTGAAAATGAAGGAGTGAAGATGGGTTTATATAGGGGTGGGGGGAGGGTTAGGTTTCGGTCATGTATGGGTGGGTTTGGGAGGGAAAGTGGTTTGAATTTGAATGGTGGGGTTTTATGAAGGATGGATGTGAGTGGTGAAGATGAAGATGGGATTTGATAGGTGAAGGGTTTTTGGGGAAGAGGTGTTGAGGTGATTGGTGAATGGGTGAAGAAGAGAGAGAGTGGTGGGGTAGGTGGGGATCCTGTAGGGTCCACAGATCCTGAGGTGTCAAGGAAAAGTCATCCTGCACCAAGTGGCGAGCAAAATTGCTCTTTGTGCCAATTCTGGCGTTAAATGCCGGGCTGGTGCCCATTTCTGGCGTTTAACGCCAACTTCTTGCCCTTTCCTGGCGTTTAACGCCAGTCTGGTGCCCTTTTCTGGCGTTAAACGCCCAGAATAGTGCCAGACTGGGCGTTAAACGCCCATCTACTATCCTTACTGGCGTTTAAACGCCAGCAGGTTCTTCCTCCAGGGTGTGCTATTTTTCTTTCTGTTTTTCATTCTGTTTTTGCTTTTTCCATTGATTTTGTGACTTCTCGTTATCATCAACCTATAGAAAACATAAAATAACAAAGGAAAATAGATAAAATATAACATTGGGTTGCCTCCCAACAAGCGCTTCTTTAATGTCAGTAGCTTGACAGAGGGCTCTCATGGAGCCTCACAGATGCTCAGAGCAATGTTGGAACCTCCCAACACCAAACTTAGAGTTTGAATGTGGGGGTTCAACACCAAACTTAGAGTTTGGTTGTGGCCTCCCAACACCAAACTTAGAATTTGACTGTGGGGGCTCTGTTTGACTCTGTTTTGAGAGAAGCTCTTCATGCTTCCTCTCCATGGTGACAGAGGGATATCCTTGAGCCTTAAACACCAAGGATGCTTCATTCACTTGAATGATCAATTCTCCTCTATCAACATCAATCACAGCCTTTGCTGTGGCTAGGAAGGGTCTGCCAAGGATGATGGATTCATCCATGCACTTCCCAGTCTCTAGGACTATGAAATCAGCAGGGATGTAATGGTCTTCAACCTTTACCAGAACATTCTCTACAAGTCGATAAGCTTGTTTTCTTGAGTTGTCTGCCATCTCTAGTGAGATTTTTGCAGCTTGCACCTCAAAGATCCCTAGCTTCTCCATTACAGAGAGAGGCATGAGGTTTACACTTGACCCTAGGTCACACAAGGCCTTCTTGAAGGTCATGGTGCCTATGGTACAAGGTATTGAAAACTTTCCAGGATCTTGTCTCTTTTGAGGTAATTTCTGCCTAGACAAGTCATCCAGTTCTTTGGTGAGCAAAGGGGGTTCATCCTCCCAAGTCTCATTTCCAAATAACTTGTCATTTAGCTTCATGATTGCTCCAAGGTATTTAGCAACTTGCTCTTCAGTGACATACTCATCCTCTTCAGAGGAAGAATACTCATCAGAGCTTATGAATGGCAGAAGTAAATCCAATGGAATCTCTATGAGCTCATTTTGAGCCTTAGATTCCCAAGGTTCCTCATTGGGGAACTCATTGGAGGCCAGTAGACGTCCAGTGAGGTCTTCCTCAGTGGCGTTCACTGCCTCTTCCTCCTCTCCAAATTCGGCCATGTTGATGGCCTTGCACTCTCCTTTTGGATTTTCTTCTGTATTGCTTGGAAGAGTACTAGGAGGGAGTTCAGTAATTTTCTTGCTCAGCTGACCCACTTGTGCCTCCAAATTTCTAATGGAGGACCTTGTTTCAGTCATGAAACTTTGAGTGGTTTTGATTAGATCAGAGACCATGGTTGCTAAGTCAGAGGTGTTCTGCTTAGAACTCTCTGTCTGTTGCTGAGAAGATGATGGAAAAGGCTTGCCACTGCTAAACCTGTTTTTTCCACCATTACTATTGTTGAAACCTTGTTGAGGTCTCTGTTGATCCTTCCATGAGAAATTTGGATGATTTCTCCATGAAGGATTATAGGTGTTTCCATAGGATTCTCCCATGTAATTCACCTCTTCCATTGAAGGGTTCTCAGGATTATAAGCTTCTTCTTCAGATGAAGCCTCCTTAGTACTGACTGGTGCATTTTGCATTCCAGACAGACTTTGAGAAATCATATTGACTTGCTGAGTCAATATTTTATTTTGAGCCAATATGGCATTCAGAGTATCAATCTCAAGAACTCCTTTCTTCTGATTAGTCCCATTATTTACAAGATTCCTTTCAGAAGTGTACATGAATTGGTTATTTGCAACCATTTCAATCAGCTCTTGAGCCTCTGTAGGCGTCTTCTTCAGATGAAGAGATCCTCCAGCAGAGCTATCCAAAGACATCTTGGACAGTTCAGACAGACCATCATAGAAAATACCTATGATGCTCCATTCAGAAAGCATGTCAGAGGGACACTTTCTGATTAATTGTTTGTATCTTTCCCAAGCTTCATAGAGGGACTCTCTTTCCTTCTGTCTGAAGGTTTGGACTTCCACTCTAAGCTTACTCAATTTTTGAGGTGGAAAGAACTTTGCCAAGAAGGCGTTGACTAGCTTTTCCCAAGAGTTCAGGCTTTCTTTAGGTTGTGAGTCTAACCATTTCCTAGCTCTGTCTCTTACAGCAAAAGGGAATAGCATAAGTCTGTAGACCTCAGGGTCAACCCCATTAGTCTTGACAGTGTCACAGATTTGCAAGAACTCAGCTAAAAACTGATGAGGATCTTCCAATGGAAGTCCATGGAACTTGCAATTCTGTTGCATTAGAGAAACTAATTGAGGCTTAAGCTCAAAGTTGTTTGCTCCAATGGCAGGGATAGAGATGCTTCTCCCATAGAAGTCGGGAGTAGGTGCAGTAAAGTCACCCAGCACCTTCCTTGCATTGTTGGCATTGTTGTTGTTTTCGGCTGCCATGGGTTCTTCTTCTTTGAAGATTTCTGTTAGGTCCTCTACAGAGAGTTGTGCCTTAGTTTCTCTTAGCTTTCGCTTCAAGGTCCTTTCAGGTTCAGGATCAGCCTCAACAAGAATGCTTTTGTCTTTGCTCCTGCTCATATGAAAGAGAAGAGAACAAGAAAATGTGGAATCCTCTATGTCACAGTATAGAGATTCCTTGAGGTGTCAGAGGAAAAGAAAAATAGAAGGCAGAAGTAGAAGAACTCGAACTTATCAAGAGAGATGGAGTTCGAATTGTTCATTAAGGAATAGTGTTAGTCCATAAATAGAAGGATGTGAGAAGATGGGAAGAAATTTTCGAAAATAAAGTAAAAGATTTTGAAAACATTTTGAAAAACCTTAATTGATTTTCGAAAACCAAGATTGAGAAAGAAGTAAAGTGATTTTGAAAAAGATTTTGAAATTAGAAATTAAAAAGATATGATTGAAAACTATTTTGAAAAAGATGTGGTTAAGAAGATATGATTGGTTTTAAGAAAATGTGATTGAGAAAATATGATTTGAAAAACATTTTAAAAAGATTTTATTTTGAAAATTAATGACTTGGCTATCAAGAAAAGATATGATTCAAACATTAAACCTTTCTCAACAGAAAAGGCAACATACTTGAAATGTTGAATCAAATCATTAATTGATAGCAAGTATCTTTGAAAATGGAAAGAAATTGATTTTGAAAAAGATTTGATTGAAAAGTTTTTGAAAACTTAAAAAAATTTGATTTGAAAACAAAATCTTCCCTCTTGTGCCATCCTGGCGTTAAACGCCCAGAATGGTGCACATTCTGGCGTTTAACGCCCAAAACTCTACCCTTTTGGGCGTTAAACGCCCAGCCAGGTACCCTGGCTGGCGTTTAAACGCCAGTTTGCCTTCCTTACTGGGCGTTGTGAACGCCCAGCTTTTTCTGTGCAATTCCTCTGCTGAATATTCTGAATCTTCAATCCTCTGTATTATTGACTTGAAAAGACACAAATAAAAGATATTTTTTTGGATTTCTAATAATGAGGAATAATCAAAATGCAACTAAAATCAAATAACAATGCATGCAAGACACCAAACTTAGCAGTTTGAATATTGCTGACACTAACAAGATGAGAATGCATATGAGACACATAAACACTCAAGTCAAGAGAATTTAAAAATCAGAGCAATGAAATCATCAAGAACAACTTGAAGATTAATGAAGACACATGCATGAATGCAAAAAGAACAGAAACATGCAATTGACACCAAACTTAACATGAGACATTAGACTCAACAAGAAACATAAAATATTTTTGGTTTTTATGATTTTGTAATTTTTTTTGGGCTTTTTCGAAAATTAAGTGGAAAAGAAAATAAAGATATCAAAATTCTCAATGAGAATTCCAGGAATCATGCAGTGTTAGTCTAAAGCTTCAGTCTAAAGAAATTAGACATGGCTAGCCAAGCTTCAGCAGAACATTGCATTCAAGAGCTAAATTGATGAGAATCAATCAGCTTTGGTGATGATAAGAACATCACCTTGAAACACTAGAATTCATTCTTAAGAACTCTGAAAAAAAATACCTAATCTAAGCAACAAGATGAACCGTTAGTTGTCCATACTCGAACAATCCCCGGCAACGGCGCCAAAAACTTGGTGCACAAAATTGTGATCAATACTTTTCACAACTCAAATAATCCCCAGTAATGAATCCAAAAACTTGGTGTTCAATACCATGGCATAAACACAACTTCGCACAACTAACCAGCAAGTGTACTGGGTCGTCCAAGTAATAAACCTTATGCGAGTAAGGGTCGATCCCAAAGAGATTGTTGGTATGAAGCAAGCTATGGTCACCTTGTAAATCTTAGTCAGGCAAACTCAAATGGGTATGGGTGATATACGAATGAAACATAAAGATAAAGATAGAGATACTTATGCAATTCATTGGTGGGAATTTCAGATAAGCGTATGAAGATACTTGGTCCCTTCCGTCTCTCTGCTTTCCTACTGTCTTCATCCAATACTTCTTACTCCTTTCCATGGCAAGCTGTATGCAAGGGTTTCACCGTTGTCAGTGGCTACCTCCCATCCTCTCAGTGGAAATGTTCAACGCACCCTGTCACGGCACGGCTATCCAGCTGTCAGTTCTCGATCATGTCGGAATAGAATCCAGTGATTCTTTTGCGTCTGTCACTAACGTCCCACAATCGCGAGTTTGAAGCTCGTCACAGTCATTCAATCATTGAATCCTACTCAGAATACCACAGACAAGGTTTAGACCTTCCGGATTCTCTTGAATGCCGCCATCAGTTCTAGCTTATACCACGAAGATTCCGGTTAAAGAATCCAAGAGATATCCACCCAATCTAAGGTAGAACGGAGGTGGTTGTCAGGCACACGTTCATAGGTGAGAATGATGATGAGTGTCACGGATCATCACATTCATCAAGTTGAAGAACAAGTGATATCTTAGAACAAGAACAAGCGGAATTGAATAGAAGAACAATAGTAATTGCATTAATACTCGAGGTACAGCAGAGCTCCACACCTTAATCTATGGCGTGTAGAAACTCCACCATTGAAAATACATAAGAACAAAAGTGATCATTGGCCTCGGCCCCAGAGAGGGAACCAGAAGAACCAAGATGAAAATACAATAGTAAAAGGTCCTATATATAGAGAACTAGTAGCCTAGGGTTTACAGAGATGATTAAATGACATAAAAATCCACTTCCGGGCCCACTTGGTGTGTGCTTGGGCTGAGCATTGAAGCATTTTCGTGTAGAGACTCTTCTTGGAGTCAAACGCCAGCTTTGGTGCCAGTTTGGGCGTTTAACTCCCATTCTTGTGCCAGTTCCGGCGTTTAACGCTGGGAATTCTGAAGGTGACTTTGAACGCCGGTTTGGGCCATCAAATATTGGGCAAAGTATGGACTATCATATATTTCTGGAAAGCCCAGGATGTCTACTTTTCAACACTGTTGAGAGCGCGCCAATTGGTCTTCTGTAGCTCCAGAAAATCCACTTTGAGTGCAGGGAGGTCAGAATCTAACAGCATCTGCAGTCCTTTTTAGTCTCTGAATCAGATTTTTGCTCAGGTCCCTCAATTTCAGCCAGAAAATACCTGAAATCACAGAAAAACACACAAACTCATAGTAAAGTCCAGAAAAGTGAATTTTAACTAAAAACTAATAAAAATATACTAAAAACTAACTCGATCATACTAAAAACATACTAAAAACAATGCCAAAAAGCGTACAAATTATCCGCTCATCACCAAGCACCCCACATACTAAAGGAACATCCACTTCTCAAAATAAAGGTTGTTGAGTCCTAATCTTAGCTTCAACTCTGTGATAGTTGTCTTATAGGAATTTACGTTAGAAGTTATATAGGAGTAGTAGTAATTAGTATATCTATTTTGATTTTATTTCCAATTAAGCTATAATATATTTTTCTCATCATCATCAAACATGAATAAAATAGTAGATTTTTAGAATAAAGAGGCAATTTAATTTCGAGTTCTTAATAAGGAAAATTCTAATTATTTATATGTGGTGGAAATACTTTTTATCTTCTGAATGAATGCTTGAACAGTGCATATTTTTTATACCGAATTTCATGAATGTTAAAATTCTTGGCTTCTGAAAGAATGATGAATAAGAGAAATATTATTGCTGATCTGAAAAATCATGAAATTGATTCTTGAAGCAAGAAAAAGCAGTGGAAAAAAGGAATCATTGGATAAAGAAAAAGAAAAAGCCAATAACCCTTAAAACCAAGAGCCAAGGGTGAAAAGGATCCAAGGCTTTGAGCATCAATGGATAGGAGGGCCCAAGGAAATAAATCCAGGCCTAGGCGGCTAAATCAAGCTATCCCTAACCATGTGCTTGTGGCATGCAGGTCCAAGTGAAAAGCTTGAGACTGAGTGGTTAAAGTCATGATCCAAGGCAAAGGAGTGTGCTTAAGAACTCTAGACACCTCTAATTGGGGACTTTAGCAAAGCTAAGTCACAATCTGAAAAGGTTCACCCTGTTATGTGTCTGTGGCATTTATGTATCCGGTGGTAATACTGGAAAACAAAGTGCTTAGGGCCACGACCAAGACTCATAAAGTAACTGTGTTCAAGAATCAATATACTAAACTAGGAGAATCAATAATACTATTTGAATTCTATGTTCCTATGGATGCCAATTATTTTGGATTTTAAAGGATAAAGTGAGATGCCAAAACTATTCAAGGCAAAAAGCTACTAGTCCCACTCATCTGATTAGAATCTGAGCTTCACTTGAAACTCTGAGATATTATTGCTTCTTAATTTCTTTTTTATCCTATTTTATTAATCTAGTTGCTTGAGGACAAGCAACAATTTAAGTTTGGTGTTGTGATGAGCGGATATTTTATACGCTTTTTGGGGGTAATTTCATATAGATTTTAGTATGTTTTAGTTAGTTTTTAGTATATTTTTATTAGTTTTTAGGCAAAATTTATATTTCTGGACTTTACTATAAGTTTGTGTGTTTTTCTGTGATTTCAGGTATTTTTTGGCTGAAATTGAGGAAGCTGGGCAAAAATCTGATTTAGGCTGAAAAAGGACTGCTGATGCTGTTGGATTCTGACCTCCCTGCACTCGGAATGGAGTTTTTGGAGCTACAGAAGTCCAATTGGTGCACTCTCAATTGGGTTGGAAAGTAGACATCCAGGGCTTTCCATCAATATATAAGGTAGCATTTGTTTTCGGGGGCAGGACACGAAGACATGGACAACACTTGTTTAAAAAGTGTTTGGAAGCAGAGACATGGACAGTAGAAATATTGTCTCCGAGACAGTTTTTTATACCTTTGTTTCCACTCTTTCATGAAGGACAATGATGGATACGGGATTTGGAAGAGTGGACACGGATAATTTTATAAATTTTGTTTTCCTTTTTTTCCACTATTACCCCCTTCTTATTTTTCCTATTGCGTTGTTCAGAGATACTTTTTTCTTTCTGTTCTTTCTCTATCTCTTTCTTTTCTAGGTACTCTCTCCTTTTTGTAGAATTTTTTATTGGGGGTAGATAATTCTTTTCTTTTTATCGTTTTACTTCAATACTATTTTAACCTTATATTATATTATTTGATTTGTAATAAAAATAATAACAAAAATAATTAATCTTGAAACTTTTGAAAGATAAATATTATCAAAAGTAAAATTGATCTTTTAAAATGCTAAAAAATAATTTATAAATTGTAATTGATTTTATATAATTTAAAGAAAAATCAATTTTTTATAAAGAAAAATCAGTTTTTAGATAAAAAAATTAGTTTCTTTAAATAAAAATAGATTTTTATATGCAAAAACTAATTGTTTTTTCATGTAAAAATGGATTTTTTTAAAATTAATTTTTTATTTAAAATTAATTTGGCTTATTAACTTAAACAAAATTTTTTATTAATCAAACTCAAATTTAAATTTTTTGTTAATCTTAACTATATGTATTCCTACATATTAATAATAAATTTTAAAATAAAATAATTATATTTATAAATTTTATTTTAATATAAACACTAATATATTTTTTTTATTAAAATTTTTAGCCTCTTCAAATATTTTTTTCAAGTTTCGTCTGTACTCCTACGTACTCTCATTTTTTATTAAATTAATTTGTATTGATGTAGAAAATTTGGAATTACAGGGCTATTTTAGTCATTTCATATAATATTTTATTCTTGTCCATGTATATCCAAACATAATACTAGACATTACATTAGTGTCTTGTCCATCATATCCAAACACAATACACAAAACATCATTTTTAGTGTCTTCGTCCTATTGTCTCAGTTCTATCCTGTCTCTAAAAATAAATGCAGCTTAATAGTCCATACTTTGCGCAAAGATAGACGACGTAAATTGGCGTTCAACGCCAGTTCCATGTTGTAGTCTGGCGTTCAGCACCAGAAACAGGTTGCAAGTTAGAGTTCAATACCAGAAACAGGTTACAACCCGGCGTTCAACTCCAGAAACAGCCTAGGAACGTGAGAAGCTTAAGTCTCAGCCCCAGCACACACCAAGTGGGCCCCAGAAATCGATTTCTGCACTATCTATCTTAGTTTACTCATTTTCTATAAACCTAGGTTACTAGTTTAGTATTTAAACAAATTTTAGAGACTTATTTTGTATTTCATGACATTTTTAGATCTGAATTATATACCTTGTGACGGCATGAGTCTCTAAACTCCATTGTTGGGGTTGAGGAGCTCTGCAGTGTCTCGATGAATTAATGCAATTATTTCTGTTTTCCATTCAAACACGCTTGCTCCTATCTAAGATGTTCATTCGCGCTTCACTATAAAGAAGGTGATGATCCGTGACACTCATCACCTTCCTCAATCCATGAACGTGTGTCTGACAACCACCTCCATTCTACATTAATTTAAATGAGTATCTCTTAGATTTCTTAAGCAGAATCTTCATGGTATAAGCTAAAATATTTTGGTGGCCACTCTTGAGGATCTGGAAAGTCTAAACCTTGTCTGTGGTATTCCGAGTAGGATTCAAGGATTGAATGGCTGTGACGAGCGTTAAACTCGCGATTGTTGGACGTGATGACAAATGCAAAAGAATCAATGGATTCTATTCCAACATGATCGAGAACTAACAGATGATTAGCCGTGCTGTGACAGAGCATTTGGACCATTTTCACTGAGAGTATGGGAAGTAGCCATTGACAACAGTGATGCCCTACATACAGCTTGCCATGGAAGGAGCCTTGTATTTATGAAAGTGAGAAAGCATTAAGTTGTAGGAATTCAGAGGACAAAGCATTTCCAAAACTCCAACATATTCTCCATTACTGCATAATAAGTATTTATTTCATGCTCTTTTACTTTTTACAATTAAAACTAAAAATTATTATTGATATTATATCCTGACTAAGAATAATAAGATAACCATAGCTTGCTTCAAGCCAACAATCTCCGTGGGATTCGACCCTTACTCACGTAAGGTATTACTTGGACGACCCAGTGCACTTGCTGGTTAGTTGTGTGAAGCTGTGAGAAATAGTCCATTAATATTGGCATATGCAATTTCGTGCACCATCTACTCAATTGATAGGATCTAGGAGGATGTTTGGGTGCCTAAATGAGAATTCCAAGGCTAAACCACTAGGAAGGAATCATGATGATCAACTTCAAGACGGGTGTGAAAACAAAGTGTGGGATCCCAGATTACAAAGAGGAGATCAATTTTGGGAGCTCTTGGTTTGTGAAGAACTCCATCTAAGCTTGGAGCTATTAATTTTGAATGATGGAGCTTATTAGAAGTCCAAGCATTGGTGGAAGTTCCAAGATGAATTCAAGCACAAGCCACCTTGATGAGAGCTCCCCATAAGTCCAACTTAAGGACAATAAATAGAAGTGTTATGTGGGAGACACCGCACCATGGTAACATCTTTTCATTTTTTCTTTTTGTAAATATTGGTAAAATAAGTTTAATTTCATGTTTAGTTTTGTTTGTTTGGTTTATTCAGTAGTCTAATATGTTAAATAAGGTTTTATGGTGTTTAGGTAGCTGTTTGGAGGTTTGGAAAGTTTTGAAAAACAGAGTACCCAGCCACGCGTACGCGTCACCCACACGTACGCGTGACCCCAAAAATTTCAAGGCGTACACGTGACCCCCAAATGTTTCATGCCCAGTACAAAAACTAGAGAGTTGCACGTGTAGTGTGTTGAAGTTGTGCCTCTAGCACAATTTTGACCCACGCGTACGCGTGATCTGTCTCTCTCTTCACCCACGCGTGCGCGTCGATGATGCGTAGCCATCGTACCTCACTTCTGCCACTCACCCGTACGCGTGATATGAAGCGTACGCGTGACCCCTACCCTATTTCACCCACCTTCTTTTCTTCTCCTCTTTCCATTTCTTTCCTTTTTCTCTCTTTTCCTCTTTTCTTTCCACCTTTCAACCATCATCCAACAATACCATTCACCATCTACCATTATTTTCTTTAGTTAGTTAGTTAGTTAGTTAATTAGTTAGTTTGATTTATGTTTATTTTTCTATTTTTTATTATAAGTGTTGGATTATTAATCTTGTTTGCTATCTCTTGCTGCTGATTACTGATAAGTTGTTATTTTAACATCATTGTTGTTAATTTTCATTGTTGGATTTGTTTATTGAGGTTAGAAACTGTTGCTTGGTTTTGAGTTCTTAATGCTTATTTTTGTGCATGACAAGTACTTGTGCATTGCATTCAGGCTTCACAAATCTTTTGAATTTCATATTTTGGCCACCATGTGGTTCGATTTCTTTATCTAGGATGAGGCAATTGTGTATTGTCAATGCATTTTTTTAGGTGATACTTGTTTATGATTAATCCTTATTTACATCACCTATTTCATGCCTTGAGATTTTAAAATTGTGAAATTGGATAGTGTTTATACCCTGAACCAAGTTATATGGTCTGGGTTGGACGAAGAAAAAGTGACCGACCTCTTGTAAGATTGGTCGTGATCGACCTCTTCCCAAAGAGCTTGGCCAAATCGCTATAAAGGCCCAAAAATAGGCCCAAAACAAAGGACACCGCCCACCAGAAGGCGGCTGGGCAAAAGATAAGTGATCTCACCCATAAAAGATATAGATAAGATAACAAACGTATTTCAGGGAAGGTCACTCCACACTACTATAAATACATTGGAGCACCCAGGTATAACTCATACTCTAATTCTACAAAAAACCTGCTTAAAGCCCGTGCTAACTTAAGCTTCGGAGTCTCTTGCAGGTACCACCACCCTCCGGTGATCAAAGCAGCACTTCGAGCTCCAACAAGTCGGACACAGCGGCTCCGATCATGCCAGAAGAACTCGTCCGAGATCGACCTCAATGTTTCAGGTAACCCCTCAAAATATTGGGGCGATTGCCGGGGACTTGGAAGTCATCCCATCAGCATGGTAAACAACCATGCCAACGACCTTAACTCCGGACTAGAAGAAGGAATGCCATTCAAGAACACGGATGCCACACCAACCTCCCCAAAGGACACACACCAATCCAAGGGAAACAAACATCCTCAAAACACAGAAATCTTAGATGCCATCCGCAAACAGTAGGATTGCCTCAAACAACTCGAACAAGAGGCCGAACGTTAGCGAGAGGTCGAGAGAGTCCTCCAGAAAGAGACAAGACGGCGTCGAGAGCTGGAAGATAAGCTCCTCAAGCTCGAAGCCGATCTCAAAACTAAGGCCACTCGATCCAATCGCGAGGATAGCCCCCACAAGGACCAAAACCCGTTCACAAAGGAGATCATGAAAGCTAAAGTCCCAAAAGACTTCAAAGCTCCTGACATGACCCTGTACAATGGAACGACTGATCCAAGCCATCATCTCAGTAATTTCAAAAGCTAGATGTACCTCACGGATGCCTCGGATGCAATACATTGCAAAGCCTTCCCAACCACCTTGACCAAATCGGCGATAAAGTAGTTCAACAACCTACCGCCAAGGTCGATCACAAGCTTTGATGACCTTGCCAAAAAGTTTTTAGCCAGGTTCTCCATCCAGAAGGACAAAACTAAGCACGCTCTAAGATTGCTAGGGATTAAACATGGAGATCGGGAAAGCCTCCGCAGCTACATGGAAAGACTCAATAAAGCGTGCCTTGACATACAGAATCTTCCTACAGAAGCGGCGATCATGGGACTCATCAACTGTCTATGGGAAGGGCACTTAGCCACTCTTAATCCAAAAAACACCCAACATCTTTAAATGAGGTACAAGAACAGGTAGAAAAATATATCAATATGGAGGAGAACTCCCGATTAGGAGAGAGCTCAAAGATCGGATTTTCCTACCCACCTCGGGACAAGGATAAAGAGTCCAGGAAGAAAGAAGACCAACCTACTGAGAAACCCAGAAAGTACCATAACTACACCCCTCTTCGAGTGTGCCTTGTGGATGTTTACCGGGAGATATGCAATACTGAGAAGATATGCAATCATCAAAATGGCGCCGTTGCCGGGGATTTGCAATGGTGTTATGTTATTGGTTATTGTATATATGTGAATATTGTGAATATATTGCTTTTTGCTTTATTTGCTAATTGTAGAATTTTGTTTCTTTTGTTTTCTATTAGCTTTTGTTTTTATTTTATCTTTTCACCATGAATTCTCATTTTGGCTATGAGTGTGATTACAATTATGTTGTAGGAAGTAGAGATTGCAATGAAGTGATGTATCAAGAATGGGATAATCAAAGGTGGGAAGAGCCATATACATATGATCAATCTTCATGGCAACAACCTCCACCAATGCACTATGAAGAAGAGCCATTCTATGATGCATACCAATCCAATGGCTATGGTGAATCTACTTGTGACTTTCAAGAACCACCACCATATGCCTATGATCCATACCCTCAACATAATTCTCAACCATACTCACAAGCCCCTTCTTACCAACCACCTTCATATGACCCTAATCCATATCCATCACACCAACTAACTTTTGAGCCATATGAGCCATATATGGAACCACCACAATATCAACCCTTTCAAGAGCCAACTCCATACCATGAACAAGATGAACCACCTCCGTTAGATGAAAATTTCCAACCACAAGATGAATACTACTTTCCACCACAACCTTCCATGGAAGAATATTCATGTCCATTGATCCAAGAGCAATATGATCCTAATCATGATATCCAAGCAGAACAAGAGTCAAGGGATCGTCTCAAGGAAGTATTTGATCAATTTCAAGCAACCATGGAGCATGTTGTGCAACAAGTGGAAAAAGTGGAGAATATTGAACCACCACACCCTAATCATGATGAACCACCTTCCTATTATGAACCCTTCCCCCAAAATGATGAACCCTTCCATCCACCCCAACCTCTAATGGATGAAACCCTTGGTGTTCTTCTTCAAGGACAAGAAGAGATAACAAGGGATGTGTAACAATTCATGACCGCCTTGGATGAGGTGGTAAACCAGCTAGCATCCCAACTTTTGGACACTCAAGGAACTCCTATAGATACATGTGGAGAATCTAAGGAAGAGCATAACATGAAGGAGGGATTGGAAACTCCGGTGGAAAAGGAGGAAGGCTACTTTGTGTTAGAACAATTGGAGGAACCTATGACCATTGAAGAAGAGGAAGAAGTGGTTGAAGACTTAGGAGATGCGGAACCCCCTTGGGAACCTAGAGTTAAAGAAAACCCTTCCAAGAAGATTAAAGTTAATGTTGAGGAGGAATGTGCACAACCTCCAAGGCATATTCCATATGAAGACTTGGAAGGAGTGGAGAAAGAATTGAGTTCCCTTGGTGATGAAGATCAAGCATCGAATCCTAGTAGTGGTGAATCCTTTGAAATTGAAGAACTTTCTCTTGATGAGATAGAAAGCGATGTGGAGGTAGATTTCTCTCGTCCTCCCATTTATGATTTGAGTGATGGAGAAGAGTGGGATGAAAATTATGAACAAAGGATTGAAAGTGAAGAAGTTTGTGAAAAAGTGGAGGCAATCAAGGAAGAAAACAAGGGAGTGGAGCTTACTAGCACATTGGAAATACCTCTCCCCAAGCCACCACCATCCACTCTCTCATTCAAGTGGGTAAATTCCTTATACTCAAGCTTTATTATTCCCCTTGAATATGGTTTGCTTGAAACGGATGGCCAACCCAGATATATTATTGGCTTTAAGAGTAAAAAGGAGATGGTTAGTGGTTGGAAATGTCATTCTAGGTTCACCATGGTTACATGTTCAAAGCTTAATAGCAAGAGTTGGTGTAGAACTAGATTGCTTGGTTCTACGATGATGTTTGGTCATTTCTTTGAGAATTCACTTTGCTCACCACCCACATGGACTAATGATAATCAACTTGGAGATGGGTGTGAAAATAAAGTGTGGGATCCCGGACTACAAGAAGAGGATCAACATTGGGAGCCCATGGTTTGTAAAGAGCTCCATCAAAGCTTGGAGATATTGATCTTAAATGATGGAGCTTATTGGAAGTCCAAGCATTGGTGGAAGTTCCAAGATGAGTACAAGCACAAGCCACCTTGAGAGGAGCTCCCCATAAGTCCAACTTAAGGACAATAAACAAAAGTGCTAGGTGGGAGACACCCCACCATGGTAAATTCTTTTCATTTTTTTCTTTTGTACATACTAATAGAATTAGTTTAATTTCATATTGTGTGAGTTTGTTAAGTCTAATTGATAGTTTAGTATGGTAAATAAGGTTTTAGGGTGTTATGGTAGCTGTTTGGAGGTTTGAAATGCTTGGATTGGTGCAAAAACATAGAAAAATTTTGAAAAACAGAGCACCATCCACACGTAGGCGCACTGTGCGCGTGCGTGTGCATCTAGCGTTTTGGACCATCCATGCGAGCGCGCCATGCACGCGCACGCGTGGATTGAGAAGTTCCACATTCCATACATTTTCCAGAGAGTTGTGCCTGTGCTGCGCCAACGTTGTGCCTTTGGCACAACCCCACACGCGTGCATGCGCACATGATGCGTACGCACCACTCTCGAAATAAGCCATCGGTGCGCGCGCGCCATGTGCGCGTACGCGTGGATGCCCTTTACTCCATCCACTTCTTTTCTTCTCCTCTTGCCATTTCTTTCCTTCTCATTTCTTCTTCCTTTCTTCTACCCCCTATCTAACACTCCCAAACACCACTGTTAACCATTTATTTTGTTTGTTATTAGTTAATTAGTTAGTTAGTTGATTAGTTAGTTAGTTTTAGTCTAGTTTTCATTCTATTTTCTCTTTTTCATTATAAGTGTTGGATTGATATCCTTGTTTACCATTAATTGCTGCTAAGTATTAAAAAGGGATGTTTTCTTAACATCATTATATTTACAATCTTTGTTGGATTCTATGATTGAGGTTATATTTCGCTGCTTGGCTTTGAGTTCTTCATGCTTACCTTTTGAAAAATACCAAGTGATGAGAATTGCCTTCGAGCTTGTAACTCTTCTTGAATTACATGATTTCGCCACCATGTGATTTGAATCCTTTTCCTCGATTAGGCAACCTCTTGATAGATGATGTTATGCATTTACCTTAATGCATTATGTTCATGACTATATGCATCCATATGTTTTTAGCTTAAATGCTTTCATGCTTCTCTAATGCTTGTTTTACCTTGCAAGCTTACTTAGAGCATCTCAAGCATACTAGAATAAGTAAAGTGCATGTTTCTTTTGTGACATAGCTTTTATGCTAATGTGTGTTCTAAACCGCGCAATTTAGAATTCACACAACTAATATTTCTTAATGTCACACTAATTCACTCACTCAATTCTAGTGATTTACCTCATTCCAACAATGTATGCTTCCTTGCTTTTATATCTTCTCATCTTATGGTGTTATATTTTTGTTTTTTATGATGAATGCACCACAAGCAAACATGGAAGCAAGACTAAGAACACGCAGCAATCCGGAGAGTCGCCGTACCCCCTTGCTCATCTTAGAGTGCACCGAGGACGGTGCACACTTTTAAGTGTGGGGAGGTCGTCCGACCGGTCGGCGATTTTGGGTGACAAATTTCTAATCCCAACACTTTTGCATTTCATTCTAGGATTTTAGGGTTTTTACTTCCATTTTCTTATTTTTGCATATGTATACACAATAAACTTAGTCAAAATAATAAAATTTTTCAAGGATTTCTATCTATAGGGCACCAATTGATTTGAGTGAAAACTTTTCATAGAACTTGCTTGAATTATATATATATTGTGGATCATGTTTTTGAGCTAAGAACACAAGCAAGTGAGACTTGAGCCTAATGGTGTGGTTACATCTTATAACCACTTATTTTTCCTTCTTGTGTGCATTATTCTCTTTCTATGATTGTAATCTTTGATTTGTTTGATCCTTTATGTCCATTATTTTGTGTATTTATGCATTTATATGATTGAGGCCATCATTTCATTTAGCTTACTTACCCAAAAAGCCTTACCTTGTATCTTCCATTGTTAGCCAAATTTGAGCCTACGATTAACCCACTTGGTTCTTTAATTTAGCACATTACAAGCCTTAAAGCGGAAAACAATAAATGTCCTTATTTGGATCTTTGAATTAGCTTAGGCTAGTGTGTGTGAGTATCATTCAAGTGTGGGAATCTTGGGACATTGGGGGAATAAAAAGGTAGTTTTGTATTGTTATTGAAAATATTGGAAATTGGGTACATACTCATATATTGATCAAATGTAAAACCTTATGCATTGATGTTCTTGTATATAAAAAAAATGAGAAAACAAAAGAAAAAGAAAAGAAAAAAAGAAAAACAATATGGAAAAGAAAAAAAATATAGAAAAAGAAAGAAACAAAGAAAAAGAAAGAAATAAAAAGGGGACAACATGCCCCAAAGTAAAGTCCAATAAAGATCA
Source organism: Arachis hypogaea (assembly GCF_003086295.3). Lineage (NCBI taxonomy): Eukaryota > Viridiplantae > Streptophyta > Magnoliopsida > Fabales > Fabaceae > Arachis > Arachis hypogaea. The sequence goes on along the minus strand of NC_092042.1, from coordinate 31,518,532 downwards.
ATGCATATGTGTTGTAAAGCGAAAAGAAAATGCATGAGTATGTGAAAAAGTGAGGAATGGGTAGTTAGATTAGTACTTAATTGTATAGGTCATTATATAGGTTAGGTGGGAAGTCTAAGCTTATCAAAGATTCAAATTCCAAGCTCACTTAACCATATATGCATCCTACCTTGACCCTAGCCCCATTACAACCTAAAGAAAAGACCTCATGATAGATGTATGCATGCATGAAATATATGTTGATTGTTAGAAGAAAAACAAATCTTAGAAAGCATGAAATAGAGGAGAATTGAGAGAATTAACCCTAAACACTTGAGCGAATAGAGCGCAAACACATCCGATGAGGGTTTGATGCTCAATTACATGTTTCCATGTATAAGTATCACTTTTCATGCAAGTTTGTAAAAATATTTAATAGCTCAATTCAATTTTGGATTAGACTTGCTAGTCCTTTAGCCCTTGTGAATATATACTTCTTGGGAATTAATTTATTTTGACCAAGCAATTGCATTCATATAGTTTAGGTTGCATATAGTTTATTCACATTGAATAAATGTTGATACTCTTTGTTTCTCTCTTGGCTTAAGCATGAGGACATGCTTGGTTTAAGTGTGGGGAAGTTGATAAATCCCATTTGTAGGGTTTATCTTGTATTGATTTTAAGAGATTTTATCACCTTTTACCCACATTTATTCAATGAAATAGCATGGTTTTGTGATTGTCTCCTTATTTGTGCTTAGATGTGAAAACATGCTTTTTAGGCCTTTAACTTGATGATTTTGATTCACCTTTGATTCCACTAGATGCCTTGATGTGTTTGTTAGTGATTTCAAATTGAAAAGACTGGGAATGGATCAAAGGAGTGAAGAGAAAAGCATGCAAAGTAGAGAAATCATGAAAAGGCAAAGAAGTTGAACTCGCCCATGGACGCGCGCGCGCACCTGGCGTTTGCGCGCACCTTGTGAATCACCCCATGGACGCGTACGCGTGCTGTGCGCATACGCGTCGGTGCTGGTTTATGATTTTTTAATGAAAACATGACCAACGAATTCTCAAGGGTTGTGGGGCCCAATCCCAACCAACTTTGGCGCCTAAACTGCTATTTAAAGCCAAGGATTGAAGAGCAAAGGGGGAGACTGTCTCACATTAGTTCATTACCACTCATTAGGATTAGTTTAGAAGTAGTTTCTAGAGAGAGAAGCTCTCACTTCTCTCTAGGATTAGGATTAAGATTAGGTTTAGTTCTTAGATCTAGGTTTTAATCTTTGCTTTCTTCCACTTCTATCCTCTTAATTCCTTGTTGTTACATTCATCTTCCTCTATTCTTTTGTTGTAATTTCCTTTATGTTGTTCTTGTGTTTTGTTGTAGATCTACTTTTGTTTCTTCTAATCTCTTTCAATTCAATCAAGGTAATTCATAATAAATGTGTTTCTTTTAATTGTTGTTGTTAATTCCTTTCAATAATTGTTGTTAGATTTTGTTCTTGTTGTTGATTTACTATGCTTTCCTTTTGTGCCTTCCAAGTGTTTGAGAAAATGCTTGGTTGGATTCTAGAGTAGAGTTTTATGTTCTTGGCTTGGAAAGGTAACTTAGGAACTCTTGAGTTACTAATGTCCAAGTAATTGATGATTGGGATCCATTGACTCTAGTTCTCACTAATTGAATTAATGGAGAGTTAGGACTTATGGACTAGGATTGATATAGCTCATTTGACTTTCCTTTACTACTAGTTAGAGGATGATTTAGTGAGATTAATCCTTGCCAATTCTCATATTGTGGTTAGTGATTAGGATAGAGATCCTTGACCACCAACCCTTGCCAAGACCTTTTTAGGCCTTAGTTTACTTTCTTGCCATTTATCCTTCATGTTTCTTATTAAAACCCCAAAAATAACTCACAACCAATAACAAAACACTTCATTACAATTCCTAGGGAGAACGACCTAAGGTTTGAATACTTCGGTTATTAATTTTAGGGGTTTGTTACTTGTGACAAACAATCTTTTGTATGAAAGGATTATTGTTGGTTTAGAAACTATACTTGCAACGAGAATTCATTTGTGAAATTCTAAACCGTCAAAAATCCAATCATCAACCACCGCCTCACCCGATTAAACACAAGAGAGGAGGAAGTCGGACAGAGTATTGCGAATATCACCGAATCTACGGCATTCTACCAACGAGTGCTACGACCTAAAGAATGTCATGAAAAAATTGGCATAAGAAAGGTGACTAGATTAGTTCTTAGCCAATAGAGCGGATGAACCAAAAAAGAGAAGAAGGGATGAAGAGGGCGGACGAGTTGGACGTCCCCCTCACACCCCTGAGAGACATGTTCATATGATAAACGGAGGATTCACAGGAGGAGGGATCTCTAAGTCATCCCGCAAAAGACACTTTAAAGAGGTGTATCATGTCGGAGAAGGGGATAGGTCGCCCAATGTTCCGAGGGTTACCTGAAACTGTAGGTCAATTTCGGACGAGATCTTCTGTGCTGGTCGGAGCTAACGTGTCCGGCTGGTGGGAGATGGCCGGAGTTGTTGTGTCCGACTTGTTGGACTTGGTGGTGGTGCTGATTCCTTTGTCCCCGGAGGGTGGGGGGTACCTGCAAGGGACTCCGATGCTTAAGTTAGCAAGGGTATTAAGCATGTATTGAGTAGAATCAGAGTATGAGTTATATCTGGGTGCTCCAGTGTATTTATAATGGTGAGATGTGACCTTTTGGATAAGATAAGTTAGTTATCTTATCTTTTATCTTTGAGTTGAGGTCAGCGTATCTTCAACGGAACCACCTTTATCCCTATAGGCTTGGGCTGCCTTAGGATTTGAGTCGTGTTCCTCTACTCGGGCCCTTTATTGGGCTCTCTTGTTGACTCGGCCGAGTTCTTTATGAAGAAGTCAGTCCGCTTGACCTATAGAGGTCGGTCGCTTTGTCATCGATCATCCCAGGTTGGATAGCTCGACCCAGGGTATGAACAGTGCCCCTGCTTGAGCTCGGTCTTCTTTATCGAGGTCGAGTCCTTGACTTCGGTCCTTTTCTTGTGAAACCGAACTCAAGCATTTTGTCGACTCCTTTTTTGTAGCAGCTTTTGAATGTAGAATGTTTTTCTCTAAAAGCGCGTGCTTTTTTGGGAACGCAAGCGATTTTAATAGCCGCGTTTAATTGGCATTAATTTCCCTCATTTTCTCTTGGTTTTTATTTTGAATTTCTCGATCAGAAACGGTTTCTCTTCTTTACTTCTTCTTCGTAACTTCTCCCTTTACTTTCTCACTTTCAACTTTTTCCTTTTTGACTTTTCTGAAGCCTCCGCCTGTAGTTTTCACGTTTCAGCCTAGCGACGTTGCTTTGTGACTTCGCTTTTTCGTGGTAGAAGGGGTGATTCTGGATTTTGCCTTCCGCTCCTTTGCTTTTCTTCGCAGCTTTCTCTCGTTTTCCCAGGTTTGGTTCTTCTTTCTTCCTCCCTCTACGCCATTTTGTGTCTATTTTGAGAAAGTTTTTATCTTGGTTGGGAAAAGTTTGGATCTTTTCTGCTTTTTGCTATGCTTGATCACTTTGCGTCTCGTAATTTCTTCGTCTTTTGCATGGTCTTTTTCGCTTTTCCCGCTGCTTGATACCTTTAGGGCGTTTGCATGTTGTGAAATGCTAATGATTTTGAAGCTTTGGAATGATAATTTTGTTTGATTCTGAAAAAAGGTTGCATCTTTGACTCTTTTTGCCTGGTATGTTTGTTTCTTGCTGATAGACTGTACGAATATGACTTTCTATTTTGTTTGTGTTTTGTCTTTCTCCTTGCTTTGTTACTGCCTCTAAATGATGCCCCGGAACATTTAGTTTGAGTCTCGGGGTTTTTTCTTTTCTGTGTATTTGCCCGTCGAGATGTTTTGCCCCTTGTCCGAGATGTTTTTTGAGTAATCATTTCTTCTTTTCTTTTTGTAGGATTTAGTTGGCCTCATGTCTTCCTGAAATAACGTTGTAGAGATGCCTTCCCAGGTTCCTGAGGGTATAGCCGATTGGGTGGACTCGATGGTTCTTATGTGTGTCTCTCTGGTTGATTCTGAGTTTTATGCGCAGCTTAGGCAGTTTCATAGTGTTTGTAGTAAATCCAGTGATGAGAAGAACTACGAGCTTATTCCTCCCTCTTCTGACCAGAGAGTCTGCTTTTCTACTCGGGTTGTTGATGATCACCCTTTCTTTTATGTTTATGATTTTTTCTTCGGTCCGCTGGGTATTACCCTTCCTTTTACTCAATTTGAAGCCGACTTGTTATGGTCCTGTAATGTTGCCCCCTCTCAACTTCACCCCAATTCCTGGGGTTTCATAAAAATTTTCCAATTGTTGTGCAATGGTTTTGGTATTCCTGCTTCCCAATCTCTCTTTTTCTATCTGTTTGTCTTGACTAAGTCTGGTGTAGTAAAAAAGAAGTCGGCTTGGGTCTCCTTTCGTTCTACCCAAGAAAAGAAGGTCTTTTCCATGTTTGACGAGTCATTCTGTGATTTTAAAAACTACTTTTTCAAGGTCCGAGCTGTTGAAGGAGCTTGGTCCTTTTTTCTAGATGAATATGACGGTCCTGCTTTTCCTTTGGAATGGCAAAAAGATGTGAGGGTCTCCAGATATTTGTGGGAAATGTTAGATGAGGCTGAGTGAGCTTTTGTGACTGTCTTGGAAGAACGCTAGGATCAACCTCCCCATCTTGACACAAAGAAATTTCTAACCAATCCTGCTCTTCTTCAAATTGAACTGGGTATCTTGTGTTTCCTTTATTATCTGTTTATGTTGCTTGTAGCTGTCTTTCCGACTTGCTCGAATTGTAGCTTGATTTCTGTTTTATTTGCAGAGGCAATGAAGAACAATGAATCCATGAAAGCTTTTAAGAGGGCGCAGAGGGCGACTGCTGCCAAAAATATTATGGCCAAGGCGGCTGGGGAGGGGTCCTCCCAAGTGCGCGAGAGGCCATCCGTGCCGAGTTCCCCTGGGGTGAAGAAGGTGATCCCTACTCCCCGAGTTCGTCTGTTAGATCCTCACCCTGCTTCTGCTGCTCCTTCTGTTGCTCCTCCCAATAAAAAACAAAAAACAGCTGAGCCTTTCGACCTCAACGCTCCCGATTTTAATGCCATTAAATTTGTGGATCAGCAAATCGGTCCCTATGGTACCCTCTCAATGGACGATGTGTCAATCCTTCATCATTTGGAATTTATGGCCCAAAATCACATACAGATGGCGTATATGGTGGCTGCTATATACCGAACTGCTCAAAATCTTCCTCTCCATGCTACCAAGGCATTTATGGAGGAGTCAAAGCAGGAGTTTGACCGGATGAAGGGGCTGAAGGAGGAGCTTGAATTAAAGGTGACCAAGTTGGAGAAGGATCTAGAGAATGAGAAGGCGAGTTCCCTTTCACTGGCGGCTTCTTTGAGGTTGGCCGAGGACACAGCCTTGATGCATAAGGAGAGTTACGCTACGACTTATTGGGAGGTGATGCGCCTGAGGGAGGAGTTGAACAATGCCCGGGAAGATTATTCTGAGCTCCAAGGTCATCTCATTGGCAGCGTGACTGCTGCTTACGAGAACTTGAAGGAGCAAGTTCGGGTCATTGCTCCCGAGGCCGATCTCACCCCTTTCAGCCTGGACAATCTTGTCTGGGATGGCAGGATTGTCCCTGATGACGATGATGATGATGATGCTGATCCTCCTCCTGTGTCCTCTGCCAAAGTGTCGACCTCTTCTGCTCCTTCGGTTGCTCCCGACTCGGATTGCCAGATTCTCAACCGGGAGTATGGGACTGTGGACGCTGTGCCGATTCAGACTCGTCCTCCTTCTCCTTGCCCTAATACTGCCAAAACGGCTCCTGATGTTTGCTGATCTCTTTCTGAATATGTAGTTGGCCTGGCTTGTGGGCATTTTAAAACTTTTTTTATTTAATTGCTGACATTTCCTAGTTGCTTGTTTAGCAACTTTTTATTTTGAAAAACAAAAGGTAGCTCGCTATCCCTTCACTGTAGGTTTTGGTGGCCTTCCGGGCCTTATAAATTTTGTGGAGTAACTTGGCATCTTTTTAGTTTTCTACTGATGTTTGAAATCTTGTATCTCGACCTCTTCGAATTGCTTTGTTTTATTGTTTGTAGCTTGGATCCTTTGAGGTTGTGACTTATGGGTCCAACTTGTTTCTTGGTGGTTCTTTTGCGCTGGTCCCCCTTTAAGTTATTTCTGTAATCCTCTTTCTTGGACCTTCGTCAGGTCTCTTTCAGGGATTACTTTTATAACTTATTTGTAGGAGATCGATTTCGTTAGGTCGATCTCTTTCTAGGTTATTTCTGTAATCCTCTTTTTTGGACCTTTGTCAGGTCTCTTTCAGGGATTACTTTGATAACTTTTTAGTGGTAGGAGTCCGACTTGGTTATGTTGGTCTCCTTTAAGTTATTTTTTGTAGTCCTCTTTCTTGGATCTTTGTCAGATCTCTTTCAGGGACTACTTGTATAACTTTTTAGTGATAGGTGTCCGACTTGGTTATGTCGGTCTCCTTTAAGTTATTTTTTGTAGTCCTCTTTCTTGGATCTTTGTCAGATCTCTTTCAGGGACTACTTGTATAACTTTTTGTTTTGGGCTGACTTTGTTATGTCAGGCCCTTCTAAGTTAAAGTAATCCTCTTTAATAAGGTTGGCCAGACCTCTTTCCAGGGTTTACTTATAACTTGGGTTGACTTAGTTTGTTCGACCAGTCCTTAAGTTATTATTTTAGCGATCCGTAAGACCTCGTCAGGTTCTTTTTTTAGATCACTTTCGATAACTTCTTACCTTATTCTGTGTTCATCTTTGCCGATTTGTAGAAAGTGGTTGTCATCTCTGGATCGTCCTTTGGGTGAATCGCGTTTTCACCTTTATCGGACGGTTGTCTTTATCGTGATTGTGTAGTGAAATTGTTTTTCACTTTCTGCCGATTTGTTGCTTTATAATCGGACGATGAATCCTTTAGATTAATGCGTCTTGAAATCTTTGTAGAATGTCTAAAATATATTTTATTTAAAGGAAAAAGTGCGAATATATACATATGGGATTGTCTGAATCTCAACTTGGTGCCTCATTAAAAAACCTTTCCAGGAAAAAGAGTGCATCAAATGATGAGATCTTTTGTCTTTTCTAACTGTAGTACCTTCTTAGGTTGCAGGCGTGCCATGACCTGGGAAGCTCTTGTCCATCGAGTTCAGACAGTCTTTAGTAGCCCTTTCCAAGTACGTTTACAACTCGGTAGGGTCCTTTCCAGTTTGCTGCCAGCTTTCCTTTTCCTGGTCGAGTTGTTCCAATATCATTTCGGATTAGGATGAGATCATTCGCTGCAAAACTTCTCGGCACTACCTTTTGATTATATCTGGAAGCCATTCGGTGCTTTAGAGCTTCTTCCCTGATCCGAGCTCTTTCTTGGATTTCGGGTAATAAGTCGAGCTCTTCTCTCTGAAGTTGGGAGTTTGCTCCCTCATTGTAGTGAACTACTCTAGGCGACCCTTCCTCAATCTCTACTGAAATGATCGCCTCTATTCTGTATGCTAATCGGAAGGTGGATTCCTTTATGGTGGAATGCAGCGTTGTTCGATATGCCCATAGGACTTGTGAAAGCTCCTCCGCCCAGGCTCCCTTTGTATCTTGTAATCTCTGTTTTAATCCGGCCAATATGACTTTGTTAGCAGCTTCAGCCTGTCCATTGGCTTGTGGATGTTCAACGGAGGTGTACTGGTGCTTTGTATTCAAGTCAACTACTAGTTTTCTGAAGCCTGCATCTGTGAATTGAGTGCCATTGTCTGTGGTTATTGAATATGGAACCCCAAACCTTGTGACAATATTTCTATATAAGAATTTCCGGCTTCTCTGAGCGGTGACATTGGCTAGGGGCTCTGCCTCGATCCACTTTGTAAAGTAATCTACCCCTACTATGAGGAATTTAACTTGTCCTGGTCCCTGTGGGAAGGGGCCGAGAAGATCGAGTCCCCATTTTGCAAACGGCCAAGGCGAAGTCACGCTAATGAGCTCTTCTGGCGGGGCGATGTGAAAGTTGGCATGTTTCTAACATGGTGGACATGTCTTTACAAATTCTGTAGCTTTTTTCTGTAGAGTTGGCCAATAAAATCCCGCTCGGAGTACTTTTTTGGCGAGAGCTCGTGCTCCGAGATGATTGCCACAAATGCCGCCTTGTATTTCTTCTAGCACTTCCATTGTGTTGGAGGTCGGCACGCATTTTAGTAAAGGTGTTGAGATTCCTCTTTTTTATAGGATGTTGTTTATGATGGTGTAGTACTATGCCTCCCTTTTTAACCTCTTTGCCTCCTTTTCTTCTGTGGGGAGTGTTCCTGTTTTGAGGTAGTTGATTATGGGGTCCATCCATCCTTGGTCCTGACTTGTTATAGTCAGGACTTTTTCTTTTTCTGAGATTGACGGGTTTTGCAACATTTCTTGGATGAGGCTCCTATTGTTGCCCCCTGGTTCGGTGCTGGCTAGTTTTGAGAGTGCATCAGCTCGGGCATTTTGTTCGCGGGGTATGTGGCAGATTTTATACTCCCCGATTTGTCCGAGCTGTTCCTTGGTTTTATCCAAATATTTTTTCATGGTGGGATCTTTGGCTTGGTAGCTCCCTGTTATTTGTGATGTGACCACTTGTGAATCGCTGTAAATGTTGAGTTTTTGAGCTCCGACCTCTTTAGCCAGATTCAAACCGGCTAATAATGCTTCATATTCTGCCAGGTTGTTTGAGGCCGGGAACCCAAACTTGAGGGAGAGCTCAACTTGGGTTCCTTGGTTGCTTTCTATTATCACACCTGCGCTGCCTCCAATTTTATTTGAAGAACCGTCCACGTAAAGATTCCATTCTGTGGGGGTTTCTAGGGCATCTGTGAATTCTGCGATAAAGTCAGCCAAATACTGTGATTTGATGGCCGTCCGAGCTTCATATTCTGACAACTCGACTGCCCATTGTAGAATTCTGCCTGCTAGATCTGTTTTCTGCAATATTCCTTTTATGGGCTGGTTAGTTCTAACCTTAATGGTGTGAGCCTGGAAGTACGGGCGGAGTTGCCGAGATGTTAGAATGAGGGTATAGGCAAATTTTTCTATTTTCTGGTAGTTCAGCTCGGATCCCTGTAGCGCTTTGCTAATGAAGTAGACGGGTTGTTGCCCATTTTCGTCTTCTCTGACTAGTGTTGAGGCTATTGCCCAGCTCTCTACTGCGAGATATAATATGAGCGGTTCTCCTTCTCGTGGTTGAGATAGGATAGGTGGCCGTCCTACGAACTCCTTGAAGTCTTGGAAGGCTTGCTTACATTCTGTCGTCCATTCGAACTGTTTTCCCTTTCTTAAAGCAGCATAGAAGGGGAGAGATCTTATCGCAGCTCCTGCTAAGAATCGGATAGGGCGGCCAACCTCCCATTGAGTTGTTGTACTTCTTTGACACAGGTTGGGCTCTTCATATTGAGTATGGCTCGACATTTGTCTGGATTTGCTTTAATTCCCCTTTGTGTGAGCATGAAGCCTAAGAATTTGCCTGCTTCTACTGCGAAGGTGCATTTTGCGGGATTGAGCCACATGTTGTGCTTCCTTATAGTGTAAAACACTTGAGTCAGGTCGGATAATAATGTATCTTCGCTTTGTGTCTTTATCAACATGTCGTCCACATAAATTTCCATGATTTTTCTGATATGATCTGAGAAGACTTTATTCATTAGCCTTTGATAAGTAGCTCCTGCATTCTTGAGACCGAAAGGCATCACGATGTAGCAGTAGTTTGCTTCCGATGTTAGGAACGAGGTCTTTTCTTGATCTGGTGGATACATGGGGATTTGATTGTACCCCGAGTATGCATCCATAAACGAGGGATATTTGTATCTGAAGGAAGCATCTACTAGAGCGTCAATACTTGGGAGTGGGTATGGATCTTTTGGACAAGCCTTGTTGAGATCGGTGTAATCGGTGCACATTCGCCACTTCCCATTGGATTTTTTCACCAAGACAGCATTGGCTAGCCATAGCGGGTATTTGACTTCTCTTATGAATCCGGCTTACAGTAGTGCTTGTACTTGCTCGTCCACAGCTTGGGATCGCTCTGGCCCAAGTTTTCTTCGTCTCTGCTGCACCGGTCGAGATCCTGGATAAACTGCCAACTTATGACACATTAGCTTAGGGTTTATGCTTGGCATGTCTGCGGCTTTCCACACGAAGAGATCGACGTTATCTCGCAAGAATTGTATTAGTAATTCTTTTAAATCTCCTTTTAGAATTGTGCCGATATTGGTTGTTTTTTCCGAGGTGTCCCCAATCTGAATCATTTTTATCTCGCCTTCTGGCTGGTGACAAAGTTCTTCTCGTCGGTGAACTCCGCCCAGCTCGATTGTGTGGAACTCTTCTCCTTTGCCTCTGAGGTTTAGGCTCTCGTTATAACAGCGACGTGCCGTCTTCTGGTATGCTTTTATCATGGCTATCCCTTTTGGGGTTGGGAACTTCATACATAGGTGTGGGATCGAGACTATTGCGTCGAGTTGGTTGAGTGTTGTCCTTCCTATGAGAGCGTTGTAAGCTGAACTTACATCAACTACGATGTAGTCTATTTTGAGGGTCCTGGATTGGTCCCGTTTTTCGAAGGTTGTATGTAGTGGTATGTATCCGAGTGGGCGAACCGGCATATCTCCTAGCCCAAACAGGCTGTTTGGATATGCTTTAAGTTCTTTTTCTTCCAAGCCGAGTTTATCAAAGGCTGTTTTGAATAAGATATCGGCAGAACTCCCTTGGTCTATTAATGTGCGGTGTAGGTTGGCGTTTGCCAATATGATGGTGATAACCATGGGATCATCGTGTTCTGTGATGATGCCGGATGCGTCCTCTTTAGTGAATGTAATTGCTGGAATGTTGAGTGCTTTCTCCTCTCCTTCGACATGATATACTTCTTTGAGATATCTTTTGCGAGAGGATTTGGAGATCCCACCTGCTGTGAATCCGCCGTGTATCATGAAGTCATATCTTTCTGATGTCCGAGGTGATTGTTCTGTTCGTTCGGTATCTTCATCCCTTTGTCTCTTTCTTTGATCATCATCTCGGGTGGCCAGGAATCGATCTAATTTTCCTTCTCTCACCAATTTTTCTATGATATTTTTTAAGTCGAAGCATTCGTTTGTGGAGTGTCCTCGGACTTGATAGTATTCACAATATTCCTTCCAGTTTTCTCCTCCCCTTTTGCCTTTGAGTGGCCGTGCTGGGGGGATTTTTTCTGTATGGCAGACTTCTTTGTATATCTCGACCAGGGATACCCTGAGAGGAGTGAAATTATGGTATTTTTTGACTTTCTCCCCTTGTCGATCTTCTTTTCTCTTGGATTCCTTATCTCTGTCTCGGTAGGAGGCCCCTAATTTTGAGGTCTCTCCTAACCGAACGTTTTCTTCTATGTTGATGTATTGTTCTACTCGTTCCTGTACTTCATCTAAGGAGGTTGGGTATTTTTTTGAGATAGATTGGCTGAAAGGTCCCTCTCATAGGCCATTGATGAGTCCCATAATGGCGGCCTCCGTTGGTAAATTTTGTATGTCCATGCATGTTTTGTTGAATCTCTCCATGTAGTTGCGGAGGCTTTCCCGATCTTCTTGTTTGATCCCTAGTAAACTGGGGGCGTGCTTGGCTTTATCTTTCTGAATGGAGAATCTGGCTAGAAATTTTTTAGCTAAGTCATCAAAGCTTGAGGTGGACTTTGGGGGTAGGTTGTCGAACCATCGGATCGCTATTTTTGTGATAGTTGTTGGAAAAGCTTTGCAGCGAACAGCATCTGGGGCGTCAGTGAGGTACATTCTACTTCTGAAGTTGCTGAGGTGGTGGTTGAAATCCGTGGTGCCATCATATAGGGTCATATCCGGGAGCTTGAAGTCTTTTGGAATTTTGGTTTTCATGATTTCCCTGGTGAACGGGTCTTGCTCTTTGCGTGAATTTTCCTCGAGATTAGCCCGGAGTGCTTTTGATTTGAGATCGGCTTCCAATTGCTGTAGTTTTTCTTCCAACTCCCGATGTCGCCGTACCTCTCTTTGGAGATCTCTTCCAATTTTCTGGTGTAGTTGGGTTTCTTTTTCCAATTGTTTTAGACGATCTAGGAGTGCTTCTACTGCCCCTGAATTTGGTGAGTCTTTGTCTTTGTTGGTTTCCGGAGTGTTTTGTAGCATGACATCCGCATTTTTGTGTGGTGTTCGATCCTCTAGACCTGAATTGTGGTCATTGTCATGGTCGTCCGCCATGGTGATGGGATGACTTCCAGGGTCCCCGGCAACGGTGCCAATGTTCTGAGGGTTACCTGAAACTGTAGGTCGATTTCGGACGAGATCTTCTGTGCTGGTCGGAGCTAACGTGTCCGGCTGGTGGGAGACGGCCGGAGCTGTTGTGTCTGACTTGTTGGACTTGGTGGTGGTGCTGATTCCTTTGTCCCCGGAGGGTGGGGGGTACCTGCAAGGGACTCCGATGCTTAAGTTAACAAGGGTATTAAGCATGTATTGAGTAGAATCAGAGTATGAGTTATACTGGGTGCTCCAGTGTATTTATAATGGTGAGATGTGATCTTTTGGATAAGATAAGTTAGTTACCTTATCTTATCTTTTATCTTTGAGTTGAGGTCAGCGTATCTTCAACGGAACCGCCTTTATCCCTATAGGCTTGGGTTGCCTTAGGATTTGAGTCGTGTTCCTCTACCCGGGCCCTTTATTGGGCTCTCTTATTGACTCAGCCGAGTTCTTTATGAAGAAATCGGTCTGCTTGACCTATAGAGGTTGGTCGCTTTGTCGTCGATCATCCGACGTCGGATAGCTCGACCCAGGGTATGAACACCCAACTTCCCCACTATTACTTTCACTCAAAAAGACGCCACAGGCATCATACCGGCGCATGAAGACCCCGTGGTCATTACTATCATACTTGCCAATGCCAATCTCCACAGAATATTGGTAGACCAAGGAAGCTCTGTGGATATCCTGTTCAAATCCACCTTCGACAAGCTTTGCCTACAAGAGAAAGAGCTTGGAGCATATCCAAATAGCTTGTTCGGGCTCGGAGACGCCCCAATCCAACCACTTGGATACATCCCACTGCACACAACATTTTGGAAAAGGAACACAGTCTAGAATGCTGAGCATAGACTACATCGTGGGCAACATGAGCTCCGCATAAAACGCCCTCATATGTCAGGCAACGCTGAATCAGCTCACTGTGGTGGTCTTCACTCCACACCTATGCATGAAGTTCCCAACTATAGAAGGGATTGCTATCGTAAAGGGAGACAAAAAACTCGCGCAGTGCTGCTACAACAAAAGGCTGAACCTTAAAGGCAACCACAGAGGAAGGAAACCAATACTATAGAACTCGGGAGAATCCGAGCTCACGAGGAACTTCGGCCTCAAATGGAAGGTAAGACCGAAGAAGTTCAAATCGGAGACACTCAAGACAAAACAACAAACATAGGGGCGAATCTAAAAGGAGACCTAAAGGAGCTACTAACAAAGCTACTAAAGGATAATTCCGACCTCTTTGCATGGAAGGCCGCAAAAATGCCTGGCATTGATCCTGGACTAATGTGCCATAAACTGGCAGTATATTCCGGATCTTGGCCAGTACAACAAAAGCGCAGGAAGCTCGGCCCAGAGAGATCACAAGTCGTAGAGAAACAGGTACAGGCTTTGTTGGAGGTAGGGTTCATAAGGGAGGTAAAGTACCCATTATGGCTAGCCAATGTGGTGTTGGTTAAGAAGTCAAATTAGAAGTGGCGGATGTGCACTAATTACACCGACCTCAACAAAGCCTGCCCAAAAGATCCCTACCCACTCCCGAGCATAGACACACTAGTCGATGCTTCATCGGGGTATAAGTACCTTTCCTTCATGGATGCTTACTCGGGATACAATCAAATCCGGATGTATTAACCCGACCAAGAGAAAACCTCATTCTTGACCCCAAGAGCGAACTACTGCTACATAGTTATGCCCTTTGGACTCAAGAATGCAGGGGCTACATACCAGAGACTGATGAAAAAAGTTTTTGTCAATCTCATCGGGAAGCTGATAGAGGTTTATGTAGACGACATACTGGTAAAAGTTGGCAAATTCTTGGGCTTCATGCTCACCCAAAGGGAATTGAAGCAAACCCAGATAAGTGCAAAGCCATACTTAACATGAAAAGCCTGACCTGTGTTAAAGAAGTCTAGCATCTCAACGGAAGACTAGCGGCTCTATCTAGATTCCTAGCTGGGTCGGCGTTAAGATCTCTCCCTTTCTACGCAACACTAAGGAAAGGAAAGAGGTTTGAATGGACCCTAGAATGTGAACAAGCCTTCCAAGACTTTAAAACATTCCTGGGATGACCACCTATCCTAACCCGACCTAGGGAAGGCAAAGAGCTAATCCTATACCTCGCTGTAGGAAGTCGGGCAATAGCTTCAACACTAGTCAGAGAAGACAAAACACTACAAGAAAAATACCCATTCAGCCACACTTTTTTTAAGCTACATTTAAAAAGCGTAGCCTATTCTTAAAATAGGCTACGCTTTTTCGCATGATGCCCTTTTATAAGAGAAAAGGAAACACTATTAAGGCATCACTTCAAAAGCGTCTCCTTAGATAGTTTAAATATCACTTATAAAGCGTAGCCAAATCTAAAAAGCTATGGGTACATTTTTTAGATCAAAGGGAACGCTTTTAAAAAGTAACCCATTTGTTAAGTTTTGGGTGCGCTTCATAAGTGTCTCCTAATATTAAAATACCAAATAAACACTTAAGTGAAATTTTGTTTGCCCTGTATCACCTTCACTCCCTCACTCACGCAATACACACCCTCCTCCTCACTCAACACACACGAAGAAATCAGAAAGCTAAGGGGGAGAACGGGAAGAAGAAGAGAGGAGAGGGAAGGAAGGAGAGAACGACGGCGGCTAACTGGCTAGGGATCTGCCGTCGTCGTCGTCGAATGCCAGTGAGAGAGAGAGAGCTCGAGGAAGAGAAAACGCAATGGAGGAGAGAAGAAAGGGGTGCTCCGTCGCCGCTGAAGCTCCACCGCCGCTGCTAGGGCTTGTTGCCGTCGCCGTTCTGCCACCGCCAGGCTGATGTACCGCCGCCGAGGATCTCGAATGGGATGTCTCACAGCCGTTGTGCTCTGTCGCCGCGCTGCCATCGACTGGAGCTCGTCGCTGAGTTGCTGCACCGTCTCCAAGCCGTTGTGTCGCCGCTCATCTCTTCTTCACCGTCGCCGCTCATCACCATGGTCGTATCCTCTGTCACCAGGTAAGCATTCTCTGTTCTGTATCCTCTCTTTCTCTGATTTAGGCAATTAGGGTTCTTAATCCTCATTGTCAAGAACAAAACACACGGCTCAAGTTGATGCAGCTGGGCTCAATATTCCTTTTGAAGAAGGCCCCCAGTGTTAGGTTAGCCACTCAGGTCCAATTTCTGTGGGGAAGGCTGTTTAATTTCATTGCCTGCTTCATAATATTTTCAGCCCTCAGTTATAATCTTTCTTTTATTCTCTTTTACGTACATCTGTTTTGATTAATTAGTTGACACTTGAAGTCCATTTTACTGTGCAGGTAATGGAAGATCTCTGTGAGCACTATTTTGACCCTAATTATTTGAACTTCTTTCACATGATAAGGTAAGGTGAGATGTTTAACGGCACTTTTATATGCTCTACTGATCACCCTGTACCACCATAGTAAAATTGCCAATTGAAGAAAATTTGTTCTATACTCTGCAATTAGGGTTAAATTTAATTAGGATTCTATATCACAATTTCATATTTAATTAGGGTTTTTCTATGTCTGGTTCAATTTCTGCCGTGCTGTCTGTGTTAGAAGCTTTTCCGTGCAGAATCGCAGTTGATCATTGCTTGTTATTATTAGTGTTGAATTCTAATTTTGTTCTTTATTCAATTTGTGATGAATTGACTTTGGTTTTGTGAGAAGGTGTACTGCGGTTTAGGGTTCTGATTTAATGATTTTTAATTTGGGGGTTTTAGCTTCTGAATGCGTATTGTTTCTAATTTTTAGGGTTATAGGTTTTAGCTTCTGAATGCGTATTATCTTATGAATCTACTCTGAATTCTGTTTGAGTGAACATTTTTATTTTACTGTATGAATAGTACATGATAGGAGTTAAAGTTATTTTGCTGTGGTATTGTCTTTCTAATTTTTTGAGTTTATGTTGCTTGCTTCATTAGAATTTGCTTTCTGATTTTGCATCTTGCTTGTTAAGTTCGTTTTAGCTTCATAGTTGTATAAGTAATCATTATTTCATACTAGCATATAAACCTTGTACTCAATTATTTCACATCTACAATGATTCCAAGTCTCATCTATTCTCTTAATTGTAATATATTTCTGTCTTCATGCTATAAATACTCATTTTGTTAGTAATGCTTCTCACTTGAGTTGATGCTTCACTATTTAGAATAAATGATCATTTTTAATCATAAAAGATCTAAGTGCTGACAATTTTATGCAGTGTGGACAAACCTTACCTGAATTGCTTTGAAAGTTGTTTTATTTACTGCTCTTACTCTGATGGAAAGTAACTTTGAAATTCTGCTTCTTTATGTTGTGACGTCAATGTCAATAAGTTGCCACTGGTCATGTCTAGTTTGTATCAATCAGATGCATCTTGATCTGGTTTTCTGCAATTATCGCCTAAATTTTACTTAATTAGATTGATTCATTCTATTTGAATGTTCTCGTGGATGATAGTATCCTTAAATCATCCTTTTACTAGTTGGAGTTGTTGATAAATGTTGGTTTCAATGTAACCTTAGTGGCTCATGAAATGACAAGGAAAGAGATTAACTAATTTATTAAGATTTAAGGATGGCACTTGTTTATTACTTGTCAGTTAATGATAAAAAGGTCAATGTACTATAGAGAAAGCACTACTTATAGATGCTATTATAATGCATATCATTTTGTTGGCATAATGGTTCATACTAAAGTGACTTTGAGGATTATTTTCCTCTAATATGTTGTCTTATTGCTCATGACATGGAATATGATGAATCAGGAATGCACTATAAGTTCTGGCGTGGATTGTTCTTTGGTTCCTTTTATTGTGATTTATGGACTTATCATGTATGATCATGCTATCACTTCATATTTTGATGGGTTTCTTATTATGCAGGGGTCTGATTTAGATAGTTTATTAGAGTAGAATAATGTAACATCTTTAGCCAAAATAATTGTTGGCTCAACACCTCTGAAGCAGAATCAGAAGCATGAAGGTAGTGCAAGGATTATTAGAAGCACACTCTCAAACAAGGAAATGCGCAGAAGTCAGTCAGCTAGGCCTCAATCGAAGCAGGCAATACCAACATCTGATCTACAAAAAAAAAGACAACCACTTCGTCCTGTACATGTGCAATTGATTTTGAAGAAATTTATTTTTAGAGAAATAAATTTTATTTTTAGAGAAATAATTTGTATTATTCCCAAATAGAAGATCTTATGGCTGCTAATTTATTATGGCAACCGAAATTTTGTTTTAGGATAATTTTTATTATTTAAAGAATATTGGATTGTATTATTATATATTATTTTTATTTTATAATATTTTACTAATTTAATTAAAATGATAGGATTATATATAATTATATTATTAAATATTAGGTTTTAGAAAAAAATTTTATATATATACAAAAAATAAAAAAAAAACAATGAGGGACCTAAGGCTACACTTATATACAGTAGCTATAGTATACAAAAAAAGGGACCTAAGGCTACGCTTATAAAAAGTAGCTATGATATACAATGTGGGTACGCTTTACAAGTGATGCAGTAGCGTTGAAAAGCGTAGTCTATTCTGGAAAAATGAAAGCTGAAAATCGTAGCCTTTGGTCCTAGACAGCATCACTTGAAAAGCGTAGCCTATTCCCAAACGCCAAAAGCGTAGCCCTTGGTGCAGAAAAGCGTAGCCTTTGAGAATAGGCAACGGCCGAATAGGAATCACCCTAAAAAGCGTAGCCGTAGCCCAAAAAGCGTAGCCGTAGCCTAAGGCATCATTTTTTTTCACTTTTGGCTACACTTTTCAAGTGTACCTGAATGAGTGTTTTTCTTGTAGTGAAAAAAAATAGCAACATATCTACTTCATCAGTAAAGCTTTGCAAGGGGCTGAACTAAACAATCAAAAGATAGAAAAGTTTGCCTACGCTCTTATACTTACTTCTCGATGACTCCGACCATACTTTTAGGCCCATACTATCAGACTATGGACCAACCAACTCATAAAAAGCATCCTACAAAAAACAGACTTAGCTGGAAGAATCCTACAATAGACAATTGAGTTGTCTTAGTTTGACCTCAAGCATGAAGCTCGGATAGCCATTAAGTCTCAATACCTGGCCGATTTCGTCGTAAAGTAGACCGACACCCCAACCACCCACACAGAGTGGAACCTCCTCAAACAAAGCCGGGAGTAGAGTCAGACTCAACTCGAGCTCTCCTTAAGGTTTGAGTTTCCTGCCTCAAATAACCAAGCCGAATACGAGGCCCTACTGGCTGGTTTGAAGCTGGCTAGGGAAGTAGGAGCTCAGAAGCTTACCATCTTCAGCGATTCATAAGTAGTCACCTCGTAAATAGAAGGGACCTACCAGGCCAAGGATCCCACCATGAAGAAGCACCTACACAAGACCAGGGAACAGCTCAAAGAATTCACGGGATATGAGATCTGACATATACCACGAGAATAAAATGCCCGAGCTGATGCACTTTTGAAACTAGCCAGCACCAAACCAGGGGGCAACAATAGAAGCCTCATCCAAGAAACACTACAAAATCCATCAACCTCGGAAGAAAAAAAGGTCTTAAGCATATCAGACCAGGACCAAGGTTGGATGACTCCCATAATCAGTTACCTCAAGTCTGAAACACTCCTCGCGGATAAAAAGGAGGCAAAATGGCTAGTACAAAAAGCACAGTACTACACCATAGTGCACGACGTCCTATATAGGAGAGGAATCTCTACACCCCTCCTAAAATGTGTCCCGACCTCTGCTACGAGTGAAGTCCTAGAAGAAGTCCACAGTGGCATGTGCGGCAACTACCTCAGGGCGCGAGCTCTTTTCGAAAAGGTACTCCGAGCCAGGTTTTTCTAGCTGACCTTGCAAAAGGAAGCAACAGAGTTCGTCAACACATGCTCCCCATGCTAGAAACATGCCAACTTTCATATCGCACCACCCGAGGAACTCATCTGTGTCACTTCACCCTGGCCATTCGCAAAGTGGGGGCTTGACCTCCTCGGACCATTCTCCCAGGGATCAGGACAAGTCAAGTTCCTCATCGTTGGAATCGAGTATTTCACAAAATGGATTGAGGCAGAACCTTTAGTCACTGCCACCACCCAAAGAAGTTGGAAGCTCCTATACAGAACTATTGTCACAAGGTTTCGGGTCCCATACTCCATCACCACAGACAATGGCACTCAATTCACCGACACAGGCTTCAGAAACGTGGTAGCCGATTTAAAAATTAGGCACCAGTTCATATTGGTCGGGCTAAAAGGAAGACTACAGGACGCTAAGGAAGCCTGGGCTGAAGAGCTCCCACAAGTCCTATGGGCATACCGGACAACACCACACTCCACCACCGAGGAATCACCCTTCCAACTCGCTTACAGAACGAAGGCAATGATCCCCGTGGAAGTAGAAGAAAGATCTCCTAGAGTAATCCTCTACAATGAAAACACCAACTCTCAAGTTCAAAGGGAAGAGCTCGACCTAGTTCTAGAAGTCCGAGAAAGAGTTCGGATTAGAGAGGAAGCGCTAAAGCGTCAAATGGCTCTAAGGTATAATCAGAAGGTAATATAGTGAAGCTTCACCACCAACGATCTCATCTTAATCCGAAATGATATCGGAACAGGTCGGTCAGGAGAAGGGAAGCTAGCAACCAACTGGAAAGGGCCATAACGAGTTACAGAAGTACTAGGAAAAGGCTACTATAAGGTGTCCGACCTTGAAGGGAAAGAGCTACCAAGGTCATGGCACGCCTGTAACCTAAGAAGGTACTATAGCTAGAAGATAGTAAAGATCTTAGGTCAAGGCGCACTCTTTTCCTAAAAAGGTTTTTTAATTACGTGCCAGGTCGAGATCTAAAAAATTGCCCGACCTAGAAGGGTAAGCACTCACATGTACACACTTTTGTTTATATTTCTATTTTATTTGAATGAAAATTATCGATTCCCTAAAAAGTTTCCTACCAAGACACATTAATCTACGCTTATAAAACGCAAAAATTTATCACCCAATTACAAAGAGATCGGCAAGGTGAAGCGATAGAAGCAAGTTAATGCAAGAAGTTATAAAAAGTAACCCAGAAAAAGTGACCTAACGAGGTCTAACTAAAAATGGGATTACTTAAAATAACTTAAGAAGGCCCGACAGAGAAGTCAGACCAATAAAAGGATCACTAAAAAGGGACAAAAACATCTCGCAAAGGCCAAAGAAAGGTTAAAAACCAGTGCCCGAAGTGCTCAGCTAAAAAGGTACAAAGTCCTAAAAAGGATTTTACTTAAAGCAAGAGCACGATCTCAAAACGGATCTAAAAAGTTATCCAAACAAACTATAAAAGAAAAGGTTCCCCATCGAAGCACTACCTAAAAAGTTGTTAGAATATGACTAAAAAGCCCGGATAACGAAGCCATATAGGTCGACGTCAGCTAAGAAGAAGCGCAACCCAAAGAGACAAATACGGCCTAGAGAAGGAAAATAAGCAAAGGCCGAAAAGGTTGAAAAACAACTTAGGCTCAAAAATGCTTAGCTAAAAGGGTACAACTAACAACTCCTAAAAGAGACGATACTTAAAACAGGGTTACAAAGTCGTTCGAGCAAACTAAAAAGGTTCTATTTAAAGAACACTAAAAAGTTATCGAACAAGTAACTAAAATCCCGGATATCAAGCTGCAAGGATAACTTCGCTAAAGCAGAAGGTTGTCAACACAAACTAAAAGCAAGGCGTGATCCAAAAGACAAGGGTAGAAACCCATACTACCCAACACAAGAGGTCGGACTGAGAAATACCAAACCTCTAGAAAATCCGTGAGGATTGCAAGGGTAAAAAAGCAATAAAGGAACAATCTCCAAACATTAAGTAACTCGCCAAAGGTTTGATTGACGTATAAGCAAAACAAAAAATTGAAACATTTAAGGCTCAAAGGCTGCCTAAAAGCAGCCCATGAGTTAAAAGTGTTTTTTAAAGAAAAAAGTTTCTAAGAAGCAATTGGCAAAAAGGTGTCACAAAGTCATGCACAAAACTTACAAGAAACCAACAAAAGTTCAACAAGTCCACAGGTCGGACTGTACCAATACATAATCAAAAGAAAGATATAATAAGGAATCATAAGGGATCCATAGTCGCATCAGCAGCTGCATCCTGAGAAGAAGGAGGGATAGTCGAGATAAGGACGGCTCCAACAACCCCAACCGGGCCAGTCAGGATCTCTAGGTCAGGCTCAAGAGGGACCACATCTACAAAAGGAATTGTAGAAGCTGGGGCTGCCGAAGCCTTGGCTGGTGGCGTAAGAGGAGGACCCTCATCATCATCATCTGGGGCAGGCACAAATCTTGCCATCCTCCACCATGTTGTTCATGCTAAAAAGAGAGAGGTCGACCTCAGGAGCAAGAACCCGGACTTGTCCTTCAAATTTTCATACATCTCGGTCATACTGCTCACCACATGACCTTGAAGTTCGGCATAGTCATCCTGAGCAGATTGAAGCCTCTCCCTTATCTCCAACAATTAGGCATAAGTCCGAGTATAGCTCTCCTTAGCTTTCTTTTCCATATCCTCGGCCAAGTTTGTAGCCGCCTCCGTCTCAGTAGCTCGAGTCTTCTCCTTCTCAGCATCCATCTCCAATTAAACAACCATGGCATCTAGCTCATCCTTCAATCCCTTCACCCTGTCATAATCAGCCTTGGCATCCTCCAGAAAAGCTTTAGTGGGATGAACAGAGGATTCCTTAATGACACGAGATAAGGCCTCACTGAGATTGGCAAGTCGAACACTATTGCTCGATATGAAATTGAGATGGTGAAGGATTGACACATGTCAGTTGAAACCTGATTGTAAAGAGCAATCAAATCAGTAGCAAAGGCCACACCATCAAACTCTTTATCGTCTAGATTATAAGTCCCAACATTCTTTTGCTTTTTGCGAGGAGGACCAGTAGAAGTAGGAGAGGAGGCAACACCAGAGGTCGTTTGAGACGGGTCAGATAGAAGCGTCTGAAATCTCGGGGTCGGGATAATCTTCCTCGGACCCTGAGACTCAGCTAGCTTCTTTGGAGGCAATTGTGCCGAAGACCCCTCCCCCGAAGTCTTCGCTGATAAGTTCTGGACAGCCACCGCCTTTTTCGCCTTGCGAAAAGCTTTCAACGACTCCGAAGATGCCATAGTCTCTAAAAAGAAGCCAGGAAACAATCACACAATAGAAAAATGACAAGATTACAAGCAATAAAAGAAAGCATTTCCTATGAAAAAAGAAGTCAGATACTACCTAGTTCGGCACGGAGGAGGGAAGGATCTCTTAGAAACCTCTTATTGTCCAGATGAGGAGGCTCCCCCCAATGCTCCTCTAAAACATTTACAAAAGCTTGTTCTACCTCATTTAAACTATCCCAAGGATACTTAAGAATTAATGTATCTTTTTGCCACCATAAAGGAAAGATCGGCTCATCATTTTCATCCAGAAAGAAAAGGCAAGCTCCCTCAATAGCTTGGACTTTAAAATAAAAATTCTTAAAGTAACGAAAAGATTTATCAAACAGGGAAAACACTTTCTTCCCCTGGGTAGCTCAGAATGAGATCCAAGAAGCCTTCTTCTTGGCCGCCCCGGGTTTGGTCAACACAAACAAGTAAAGAAAAATGGGCAAGGAAGGTCGGATACCCAACTCTTGGCGAGGTAGTTGAAAAATATTTACAAAGGCCCAAGAGTTCGGATGAAGCTGTGAAGGGGCCACATTACAGTTCCACAAGAGCTCGGTCTCAAAGGCAGTAAAAGGAATGGTAATATTCAGCTGGGAGAAGAAGTAGTCGTAGGCATAAAAGAAAGGTCGCTCTGTCCGTACTAAAGGAGGGAGACTAACTCTCTCCTCAGGTTCGGGCGACACTAATTCATAATTCTTCTCATCCTCCCTAAGCTCACAGATCATATGAAATCACCTAAGTTTCTCACAGTACTCAGTGTCGGCTACGAGCACACATCAGGACTATGGAGTCTAGCCAATCGGCCATACCAGCAGGGACCTTGGTAGACATCTCGACAATGTTCTTACGAGAAGACATATAGCAAACTACACCTACAACAAAGAAAATAAAGAGGGTCACTACCAAACAACTCGAACAGAGACAGAAAAGGAAAAAAAACCAACAAGCAACATGATAAACCACTATTTTATGGTTTATCTTGCACTAAATAGAGGGGATTTTATTAATCTTTTATACACATATTCATATGAAATGCATGGTTTCATATTTTCCTTCCAAAATTGGTGCTATGATTGAAAACATGCTTATTTGGCCTTTAATTTGTTATTTTTAATCCTCTATTATTTCCATTCGATGCCGTGATATGTGTATTAAGTATTTTCAGAGATTACAGGGCAGGAATGGCTTGGAGGATGGAAAAAAAGCATGCAAAAGAGGAAGGAACACAAGGAATTAAAGATTTCATAGGCGAGCAGTGTCGCGAATGCGTGAAGCACGGGTATGCGTGGTTAGGAAATAGTAGCGACACGCACGCGTATGGCATGCGTACGCGTGACTGGAAGATTGCACATCGACGCGTACGCGTAGACGATGCATACGCGTGGAAGGTCGTCACATGCTGCATATCAGAATTCTCCAGGGGCAATTTCTGGGCCTCTTTTTGACCCAAATTCAGGCCCGAAAGTCCAGATTAGAGGCAGGGGTGTAGCTGAGACTTGGAAACACTTTCATTCTCACTTAGTTTTTAGAGAATTCTAGGAAAACACTTGCTCTCATAGGGTTCTTAGCTTTTCATAACTTTTCATAGTTTTGCTTGGATTGGATCTTGAGAGAAAGTTGCTACTATCTTCAGTGGAAGTCTTCGTCATTATAGTTTGCCTTTCTCTTACCTTACTCTTGTGTTTTTCCATTCAATTGTTGGGATTCATGTTATGATTTTCTTAATTTTATATTTATTAATATAATGAGCTAATTTCAGTTTTAATTCCATTTCTTGTCCGAATTCATTCGATTAATTATCAGCTTTACAATTTTCTTTAGTTAATTTATTTTATTTATCATGTCTCTCATTTCATCTTATTCCATGTTATATGAAAATGACATTCATGTTATGACTTAAAACTCTCAACTTGGCTTGGGAGTTGATTAACTGGAACTCCTTGAGTTGGAATACTCAAGTGCTAAGAGGTAATTGGAAATTGTTGCCAATTGGATTATCACTAACTCTAATCCTTCTTTGGGAAGCGATTAGAACTTGTGAATCGAAGTTGGTTACCTACTTGACTTTCCTTTATTAATTAAAGGATAACCAAATAGAAGCAATAACCTTTACTCTTGCTCTTGGAAAAGCCAACAAGGATAGAAACTCCAATTAATCATCTTTTAGCCAAGGCCTTTAATTTTAAATACATAACACCTCCAGTTATTATTTCTTGCTTTAATTTTTAGTTATTTTTTTCCAATTCCAACATCAAAATTTCTCAGAAAAATTCCTGATCAATAATTTGCACCTTGTTTCATTTCGTTGGAAAATGACTTGGGAATTCTACTCCCAGTATTTTATTTTGAATTGTGACATCCTCTTTAAATTGATAAGTGGAATTTTCGCTGGTTAAGAACTATACTTACAACGCTGTTTTTATTATAAATTTTTAATCGGCTATTTTTCGCCCGTCAATTTTTAGCGCCATTGCCGGGGAGTTGCAACAGTGTTCTAAATTATTGATTGGTGTAAATATTTATTTTATTTACATAATTGCATTTTTCTTTTTTTATTTTATTACCATGAGCTACATGTTTCTTTCTTTGAATGGCACGATCATTACCGGATCCGAGCTTAGCCGCATTTGATCCTGAGATTGAAAGAACTATTTCACGTATTAGGCATGCTCGGCGTCGGTTATTCTCCAAAGGTGGTGAAGGGGTTTTACCTAATTCACCAGTATTTTCTGAGAACGGGTGTGAACTGTCATTCTAGGAAGAAGATAATTCCTCTCTGATTAATCCTATTGACGCCTCCTTTGTTAATTTGAGTTCAAGTAATGTGGCAGAGCCTAGAAGAATCACGCTTAAGAAAGCGGGGGCTCTGGATTTCACACTGCAACCATATCAAGCGTGTCCCCTGAACTTGATTACTGACTTTGAGCTGAAGACCGCACTGATCAACCTTCTCCCTAGGTTTCATAGTTTACTTGCCCAAGAGCCTATCAAGCACCTTAGGAATTTTCAGACAGCTTGCTCAACTGCTAGGCGGCATGGTGCTGAAGAGACTGCCGTCTGGCTATACGCCTTCCCATTCTCTCTTGAGGAAAAGGGAAAGGAGTGGTTCTACACTCAACCAGAAGTTGTTGTTACTAATTGGGACCTGCTCGTAAAGGAATTCCTAGACAAATACTTCCCATTAGAAGTTACAGATAGATTAAGGAAGGAGATTTCCTGTATCATTCAAGGTGGAACAGAGACTCTCTATGAGTATTGGGAATGCTTCAGGAATCTCCTAGATTTATGTCCCCACCACAAGATTGACTAGTTGGTATTGATTAGCTATTTCTGCCAAGGCATGAAGCCTCAAGACAAGACTCTATTAGATGCTGCAAGTAATGGCTCTCTGACTAAGTACAAGACAGCGACTGAACCGTGGCAACTGATCACCGATCTAGCTGAGTTGACCCGCAACGTAAGCCAAAGGACTAATCACCCCAAGGCCATTGCAGATGTTTCTATTAGTAGTGAGACCGCTGCTCTCACTCAAACACTAGAAGAGATAACCAACATACTCAAGCAGCTCCAGCTGAATCAACAACACCTCAACCTCCTCCACAGCAGCAGAATCAACAGTTGGTCCCTCAGAGAGTGTGTGGAATATGCACTAGCTATTCTCACTACACTGATGAATGTCTTCAACTCAACCAAGAAGACAACACCTTGGTGGCTACCCATAATTTCTATGACCATCTGAATCAAGGGCACTATCAACAAGATGATAATTTTAACCAAGGTGGTCACTACAATCAAGGCTGGCAAGACAACTCTAGCCAAGGATGGAGGGACAACCACAACCAAGGAGGTAGAGATAATAGTGGGAATCAAAGATGGAATAACAATAACTATCAACAAAAATAGAATCAACAAAATCCTCCATATAGAACACCTCACCAAAGGCAATCCCAAGAACCTCAACTCAACCAACCACAAGCCCCTCAAATTACCTACCCCTCTTCTACACCCAATGATGAGATACTTCGCTCTCTTTTACAAGGGCAAAAAGAGCTTCAAGTAACAGTTGCCTCGGGTACCAATGGTCTTACTTCTACTATCCAAGCTCTTCTAGCCCGAATAGAACCACCATCTACCCCTAACAATCAACCTTCAAACTCTAATGCACTCCCCTTTCAACCTTTATCCAACCCCAAGGGTGGAATCAATGCCATCACTTTGAGGTCTGGCACTACACTGCAAGAGAAAAGTCCCGAGGAGCCAAGCTCAAAAGAAGATATTCAAGTTGAAGGCATTGTCAAGGTAGAAGATGTAGAAGGAGAGGACGAAGTACAAGGTACAATTGCAAAAGAAGTAGCTCAACCAAGGAATGGAGTACCTAAGGAAGATGATGCTGTGAGAGAAGCCATTCCTATTCCTTTTCCATACCTTGCTAGGAGGACAAATAAGCAAATGGAGCTAGACCCCAATATGGTAGAAATTTTCAAAAAGGTTGAGTTAACTATTCCCCTTTTTGATGCTATTCAACAAGTACCTAAATATGCTAAGTTTCTAAAAGATTTATGCATGCATAAAGATAAGATAAATGACTTAGAAACTATTCCTTTAGGTAGCTCTATTTCTGCTTTAATAGGTGCTATACCGGAAAAATGAAGTGATCCCGATCCATGCATGGTTACTTGCACTATATGGGGTGTACAATTTATTGACTGCATGTGTAATTTAGGTGCATGTGTTAGTATTATGTCATTATCTGTATATGATGCCTTGAGGCTTCCACCCTTGAAAAGGTTGGCAGCACGTTTTGTTTTGGCAGATAAAAGCATAATCTCAGTGGTTGGCATCGCGGAGGACGTCCTGGTGAGCATCAAGGGGTTGACATTTCCTATAGACTTCTACATTTTAGAGATGCCCCCTAGTAACTCCGGAAGACCTTCGTCCATCTTGCTTGGAAGGCCATTCCTAAAGACTTCAAGGTTCAAGTTGGATGCCTTCTCAGGAACCTATTCTTTTGAGATAGATGGCAGAGCAGTGAGCTTCAAACTTGATGAAGCCATGAAGCACCCACCGGAAGATCACTCCATCTTCCAGTGTGACATTATTGATGAGATCATAGTTGAAGTTTACCAAGGGACAGTAGACGAGACGACCATAGAGCAAGGTGCAAGTGTGGGAAAGCCCTCTGAATACACTGAAGACACCTTGCCACTTGCAGTAGTCCCAAATGATCAAGCACCAAGCCATGAGTTGAAAATGGAGTTGAAGCCCATTCTAGCTTACCTCAAGTATGCCTATCTTGAGGACAATAAGAAGCTCCCAGTTATTATAACAAAGAAACTCACTTCCTAACAAGAGGAGCAGTTGTTTAGTGTGATAAGAAGACACAAGAAAGCAATTGGGTGGAGTTTGGCGGATATAGTAGGTATTAGCCCTCAGGTTTGCGAGCACCGGATATTTCTAGAGGAGGGAACAAGGCCTATCCGTCAACCTCAAAGGCGGCTGAATCCCACCATCTTGGAAGTTGTGAGAAAGGAAGTAATCAGACTGCTAGAATCTGACATCATCTATCCAATCTCGAATAGTAAAGGGTCAGCCCAGTACAGGTAGTTCTGAAGAAGTCTGGTGTCACAACAGTGAAGAATGATCATGGAGGACTCGTAGCTACCAGAGTGCAGAATTTCTAGAGGGTGTGCATTGAGTACAGGCGTCTGAACCAGGCCACTCGTAAGGATCACTATCCGCTGCCTTTTATTGATCAAATGTGTAATCGCCTGTTAGGTAAATCACACGATTGTTTTTAAGATGGTTACATAGGATATTTTCAAATCCATATAGCTCCTGAAGATCAGGAGAAAACTACTTTTACATGCCCCTTTGGAACATATGCTTATAAGAGGATGCCTTTTGGCTTATGTAATGCACCGGCTACGTTTCAAAGATGTATGATGAGTATTTTCTTAGACTTTCTCGAGAATTGTATGGAAGTTTTTATGGATGACTTTAGCGTTTATGGTGATTCATTTGAACTTTGCTTGGATAGTTTAGCTAGAGTATTTGAACGGTGTACTAGTTCAAACCTTGTACTCAATTTTGAAAAGTGTCATTTTATGGTAAAACAAGGTATTGTTCTAGGACATGTTGTTTCTAATACTGGCATATCTATTGACCCAGCAAAGGTAGATATTATTTCTAGTTTACCTTACCCCTCCTCTGTGAGAGAAGTTCGTTTATTTCTTGGTCATGCAGGTTTCTACTGGTAACTGTTCCCCTTTTTGATGTTATTCAGCAAGTTCCTAAATATGCAAAGTTTCTAAAAGAATTGTGCATACATAAAGATAAAATTAATGAATTGGAACTATTCCTTTAGGTAGTTCTATATCTATTTTCATGGGAAATATACCTAAAAAATGTAGTGACCCAGGACCATGCATGGTTAACTGCACCATTGGAGGTGTGATATTTTCTGACTGTATGTGTGATTTAGGAGCATGCGTGAGTATTATACCCTTGTCTATATATAATGCTTTAAGGCTCCCTCCCTTAAAAAGGTCGGCAGCTCATCTTTTGTTAGCAGATAAAAGCATTATCACAGTGATTGAAATTGCTGAAGATGTATTAGTGAGCATTAAAGGGCTCACGTTTCCCATTGATTTTTATATCCTAGAGATGCCCCAAAATGACTCAGGGAGACCTTCGTCAATCCTGCTTGGTAGACCATTTTTGAAGACTTCAAAATTCATGCTAGATGCCTTTTCGGGTATGGTGCATGAAATTGTGATCATCAATGGCGCCATCAACATGGTACGCTCACTTGCAATCTCAACTCTTTATCACAACTTCGCACAACTAACCAACAAGTGCACTGGGTCGTCCAAGTAATAAACCTTACGCGAGTAAGGGTCGATCCCACGGAGATTGTTGGTATGAAGCAAGCTATGGTCATCTTGTAAATCTCAGTCAGGCAGATTCAAATGGTTATGGATGATTTATGAATAAATCATAAAATAAAGATAGAGATACTTATGTAATTCATTGGTGAGAATTTCAGATAAGCGTATGGAGATGCTTTGTCCCTTCCGTCTCTCTACTTTCCTACTGTCTTCATCCAATCCTTCTTACTCCTTTCCATGGCAAGCTGTATGTTGGGCATCACCGTTGTCAATGGCTACAGTCCCGTCCTCTCAGTGAAAATGTTCATCGCGCTCTATCACAGCACGGCTATTCAGCTGTCGGTTCTCGATCATGTCGGAATAGAATCCAGTGATTCTTTTGCGTCTGTCACTAACGCCCCACAATCACGAGTTTGAAGCTCGTCGCAGTCATTCAATCCTTGAATCTTACTCAGAATACCACAGACAA
Source organism: Arachis hypogaea (assembly GCF_003086295.3). Classification (NCBI taxonomy): domain Eukaryota; kingdom Viridiplantae; phylum Streptophyta; class Magnoliopsida; order Fabales; family Fabaceae; genus Arachis; species Arachis hypogaea. The sequence goes on along the minus strand of NC_092042.1, from coordinate 31,488,733 downwards.
GGTTTAGACCTTCCGGATTCTCTTGAATGCTGCCATCAATTCTAGCTTATACCACGAAGATTCTGATTAAGGAATCCAAGAGATATCCACTCAATCTAAGGTAGAACAGAGGTGGTTGTCAGGCACACGTTCATAGGTGAGAATGATGATGAGTGTCACGGATCATCACATTCATCAAGTTGAGGAACAAGTGATATCTTAGAATAAGAATAGGCTGAATTGAATAGAAGAACAATAGTAATTGCATTAATACCCGAGGTAAAGTAGAGCTCCACACCTTAATCTATGGTGTGTAGAAACTCCACCGTTGAAAATACATAAGTGATAATGGTGATCATTGGCTTCGGCCCCAGAGAGGGAACCAGAAGAACCAAGATCAAAATACAATAGCAAAAGGTCCTATTTGTAGAGAACTAGTAGCTTAGGGTTTACAAAGATGAGTAAATGACATAAAAATCCACTTCTGGGCCCACTTGATTTGTTCTTGGGCTAAGCATTAAAGCTTCTATGTGTAGAGACTTTTCTTGGAGTTAAACGCCAGCTTTTGTGCCAGTTTGGGCGTTCAACTCCCATTCTTGTGCCAGTTCCGGCGTTTTACGCCAGAATTCTTGATCTGACTTGGAATGCCTGTTTGGGCCATCAAATCTCAGGCAAAGTATGAACTATTAAACATTGCTAGAAAGCCCAGAATGTCTACTTTCCAACGCAGTTGAGAGCGCGCCAATTGGGCTTCTGTAGCTCCAGAAAATTCACTTCGAGTGCAGGGAGGTCAGAATCCAACAGCATCTGCAGTCCTTTTCAGCCTCTGAATCAGATTTTTGCTCAGGTCCCTCAATTTCAGCCAGAAAATACCTGAAATCACAGAAAAACACACAAACTCATAGTAAAGTCTAGAAAAGTGAATTTTAACTAAAAACTAATAAAAATATAATAAAAACTAACTAAAACATACTAAAAACATACTAAAAACAATGCCAAAAAGCGTATAAATTATCCGCTTATCAAGGTACCTATTCCTTTGAGGTAGATGGCAGAACGGTGATCTTCAATCTAGATGAAGCTATGAAGCATCCCACAAAAGATCACTCCATATTCCAATGTGACAACATTGATGAGATTATAGATGTAACTCACCAAGAAGAAATGGAAGAGAGTCATATGGAGCAAGATCCAAGTGTGGGGACACTCTCTGAACATACTGAAGATTCATCACCATTTTCACCAGCCCCAGAGAATCCAAAACCAAACCATGAGCAGAAAATGGAATTAAAGCCCCTTCCTTCACACCTCAAGTATGCATACCTTGAGTACAAGCAGAAGTTTCCAGTTATCATTGCAAGGGAGCTCACTTCCCAACAAGAGGCACAACTGCTTAGTGTTTTGAGGACGCATAAGAAAGCAATTGGATGGAGCTTGGCAGATATAGTAGGCATCAGCCCTCGAGTTTGTGAGCATAGAATATTCTTAGAAGAAGGAGCCAAGCCTATCCGTCAACCTCAGAGAAGATTTAATCCCACCATTTTAGAAGTTGTCAGGAAGGAAGTTACCAGACTACTTGAAGCAGATATCATTTATCCCATTTCAGATAGCGAATGGGTCAGCCCAGTACAAGTGGTGCCCAAGAAATCTGGAGTCACAACAATAAGGAATGAGCAAAGAGAACTTCTGACAACCAGAGTGCAGAACGCATGGAGAGTTTGCATTGACTACAGGCGTCTCAACCAAGCCACTCGCAAGGATCAATATCCCTGGTCATTCATTGATCAGATTCTTAATCGCCTGTCAGGTAAATCTCATTACTGATTTTTAGATGGTTATACAGGTTATTTTCAAATCCATATAGCTCCTGAAGATCAGGAAAAGACTACTTTTACGTGTTCTTTTGGGACTTATGCTTATAAAAGAATGCCCTTTGGCTTGTGCAATGCACCAGCTACTTTCTAAAGGTGTATAATGAGTCTTTTCTCTGATCTCATTGAGACTTGTATGGAAGTTTTTATGGATGACTTTAGCGTTTATGGTGATTCATTTAACCTTTGCTTGGATAGTTTATCTAAAGTATTGGACAGGTGTGTTAGTTCAAACCTTGTTTTAATTTTTGAAAATTGTCATTTTTTGGTAAAACAATGTATTGTTCTAGGACATATTGTTTCTGATACTGGTATCTCTGTAGACCCAGCAAAGGTGGATGCTATTTCTAGTTTATCTTATCCCTCCTCTGTGAGGGAAGTCCATTTGTTCTTTGGCCATGCAGGTTTTTACATGAGATTCATTAAGGACTTCAGTAAGGTAGCACTACCCTTATCCAGACTACTGCAGAAAGACATTGAGTTCGAGTTCAGTGAGGATTGCAAACAAGCGTTTGATAAGCTAAAGACCGCCTTGACTCAAGCTCCGATTGTGAGGGGACCAGACTGGAGTCAACCATTTGAAATCATGTGTGATGCCTCCAATCATGCAATAGGAGCAGCACTGGCTCAACATGAAGGTAACAACCCTTTTGTAATTGCTTATGCATCTAAGACTTTAGATGTTGCTTAATCTAATTACACTACTACTGAGAAAGAGCTTCTAGCAATTGTTTTTGCTCTGGATAAATTCCGAGCCTATTTACTTGGTACTAAGGTAGTAGTGTACTCAGACCATGCAGCTCTAAAATATTTATTATCCTAAAAGGAGTCTAAACCAAGGCTAATACGTTGGATGCTACTGTTGTAAGAATTTGATCTGGAAATTAAAGATAGGAGTGGTAACCAGAATTTAGTGGCTGACCACTTGAGTCACCTTGAGCACATTAAAGATGACTCCATTCCTATCAATGATAATTTCCCATTTGATAGCTTACAGGCAGTATTTGATGTAGCCCCTTGGTATGCACCTGTAGCTAATTATCTAGTTAGCCATACTTTTCCTCCTAATTTCACTAAGTATTAGAGAGACAAGCTAAAAAGCGAGTCCAAATACTATGTATAGGATGACCCATATCTATGGAGTTATGGTGCTGACCAGTAATTAAATGGTGTGTACCTCAATCAGAATTCCAGTCCATTTTAGAAGCCTGCCACTTATTTGAGAGTGGAGGACATTTTGGCCCTCAACGAACTGCTAGAAAAGTTTTAGACTGTGGATTCTGGTGGCCTACTCTTTTTAAAGATGATGCTGATCTTTGTAAATCTTGTTCTCCATGCCAAGGGTTTGGTAATATATCCCAGAGGGATGAAATACCTCAACAAATTATGCTTTTCTGTGAAATTTTTTATGTTTGGGGCATTGACTTCATTGGTCCATTTCCGAATTCTAACGACCACCTTTATATACTGTTAGCTGTAGATTATGTTTCTAAATGGATGGAAGAAATTCCTACCCGTACTGATGATACTAACACCGTTGTTTCCTTTGTTAGAAATCATATTATTTGTCGCTTTGGATCACCACGAGCAATCGTGAGCGATCAAGGCACTCACTTTTGTAACAGGAGACTAACAGGTTTACTGAAGAGGCACGAGATCATTCATAAAGTATCAACCGCCTATCACCCTAGACTAATGGGCAAGCAGAGGTGTCTAACAGAGAGATAAAGTGCATACTGCAAAAAGTAGTCAAGCCTCATAGGAAGGACTGGAGCACCAGGCTCCAAGACGCGCTTTGGGCAGATCGGACAGCATACAAGACACTGATTGGGATGAGTCTTTTCCACTTGGTTTATGGAAAGGCCTGCCATCTTCCAGTTGAGTTAGAACACAAGGCCTTATGGGTGGTAAAGGAATGCAACATGGACTATGAGAGAGCTAGAGCTGAACGGAAGTTGTAACTGCAAGAATTAGAGAGCCTTCGTCTTAAAGCTTATGAAAACTCCAGGCTGTATAAAGAGAAGGTGAAGGCTGTGCATGACAAGAGCATCAAGAGAAGAGAATTCTAACCGGGGGACTTAGTCCTACTTTACAACTCCAGAATGCAACTCATGCCAGGCAAGCTGAGATCTAGATGGGATGGTCCGTATTGAGTAGAGAAGGTGGAACCATACAGAGTCTTTCACTTGAGCCATTGTTCAAGCTCTAAACTTATCAAGGTCAATAGACATCGCTTGAAGTTATTCCATGGTGAAAAGATGGCGAAGAACCAGGAACTAGAGATCTTCCTCTTGGAAGATCCGCCCACAGCAGAAGACTGAGCTAGTGGAGCGTCCAACTTATGGACGTTAAAGCAAAGTGCTGGGTAGGAGACAACCCACCATGGTATGATCGTTCCTTCCCCTTCTCCTTACCTTCCCTCATCAATAACTCTTCTCAGTACTTATGCCTATCATTTGCATCTCATCCGTATACTGCATATTGCATATTTTTACTTTTAACAAAAAAAATGGGTTACGGCATGCGACGCGCTAGCATCGCTAACACGCTCGCGTCATTGTACATTCGCATTATTAAAGAAAAGAAACAGAGAGTTGCGCCGGAATGTGGCAGGAGGTGTGCCCCTGGCACCATTTGATCCACGCATCCGCGTAGACGACGCAATTGCGTCATTCGTAACATGGCCTCCCCATGCGTCAGCGTCACCCACGCGAACGCATGGCTCTCCAATTCGACGTAAAAAAGTGTATGGCAGTGAGTTGTGCTGGAGCTGGGCAGCACTTGTGCTAGTCGCACATGCCCAGCCACGCGAACTCATGCCCCACGCATCCACGCCGTTTCCTCAAACTGGCCATCCACGTGATCGCGTCAACCACGCGACCGCGTCACTCTGAAATTTGGAAAAGACATAAATTGAACAGAGTTGTGCGAGCACGAAGCTGCCCTCGCGCCACTAGCGCAAATCATGTCACGCGTCTGCATGACCGACGCGTCCGCGTCATTTCATTTAAGGGATTTCCATGCGACCGCGTTCCCCACGCGTCCGCGTCACTTTCGCAAACCAACTCATTAAAATCTGCCAGATTATCTTTTCTTTTCTCATCTCATTCCTGTTTTATTTTTCCCCTCTTCCTTCTCCCTTTCTCCTTCTTTCTCCCTTCTACTCCCTCTTTTCCACCACCATTATCAAGGTTGTTCTTTTCCTCTCCCCCCTATACTTTTTCTTTCCCCTTCTTATTTTCATGTTTTCTTTTTCTTTCTCTTCTACTTTCTCTATCCATGTTTTCTTTTTCTTTTCTTCTTCTTTCTATTGGTGTTAGAAATTTATTTAGGTCATTATTCTTATATGTTGCTTGTAAATTATTTAGAATTTGTTTAACAATTATATATTTTTTTATAGGGTTACTTGCATGTTCAAAATTAATTTTTCCATACCTTATTTAACATGCATGTTATGTGTTTGTGAAAACGCCCATATGGCATTTTGCACTATTTTTTTTTAGATTTCTTTCAAACTACAATTATAAATGCTTGTTTTTCACAATATTCTTTTTATATTTTATTAATTAAATATAATTGTTATTACAAGAATATTGTTAGTTGGAAGGACTTGGTAATCTTACTTGGACATTGAATGCTTGATCTATGCTACTCATGCCCTTGCCGGCATGCCAATAAACACCTGGCATTTAACTGTCATCACATGCACTTGTTTTATTTCCATTGTTGATTTGCCACATGTAGTCATGATCATGTGTTCACGTCATTATCCTTTCCTGTGCATTGATTACCACCTTTCCCATTCTTTTCCTTGCTATGACGCTTGAAATATTCATGTCTTTACTCGTTTCATTTCAGGATGGCCACCAAGAAAGGCAAGGAGAAAGCTACCCCTAAATCCACAGTAAGAAAATGAACAAAAAGAGAATTAGTGGCAGAGCCTTCTTCAACTGCAGTTAAGCCCTCAACAAAAAGAATTAAAAAGATTATAAAGGTCGATGAAAAGGAAAAAGCATTCCCAGCAAAGGACACTGCACGATTTCCCAATCGCTACTGTGAGCATATATTCCCCATTCTGGCAGCTCAGAATTACAACAACGAACACCTTCTTATCCTTCCACCTCGTATTGCCACATTTGTTGAGCCACAAATTGCACAAAGACATTGGGGATTCCTACAGAGATAGCCACGACAAGTTAATCTTTCTTGGGTAGTTGAGTTTTACTCCAACTTCCACCTGACGACCTTGCAGTCTGTTTATGTCTGTCAGAAGCGAATTCCCATTACAGAAGAAGTCATTCAGCGAGCCTTATATCTTCCCCCTGCTCCGGAAGGACCGGACGCTTTTCAAGAAGCCGCACTCAAGCACCAGGCGTACAAATTTGACTGGGAAGTTGTTCTCTGAGTTATCACACAACCTGGCAGCAAATGGATCTTCGGATACCATCGTTCCCGTCCTAAGGGAATCTCGGCTTCCGCACTCACCTTAGAGGCTCACGTATGGGCACAGATTATGTCCCATTACATCTTTTCAAGCACTCATGAGTCCTCCTTCACCGCAAACATGGCCGTTCTACTATGGTGCATCCTCACAGACCAGCCTCTAAATCTACCAAGACACATCCGGAATGCTATGGGACACGTGCAAATTGCGGGCAACCTTCCTTTCCCCGCCTTGGTCTTAGATCTTGTCTCAGCAGCCGGAGTCTCTTACAGAGCTGGGAACACCAAAGCCATACTTCCACGGGATGATCAGTACGTCCCTAACGGGAGATATCTCAAGCCACCACATTCAAATACCTCAAAGAGCTACTCACAGGCAACCACAGACCTGACGAGGACCCAGGCACTCCGGACTCCACTTCCTTTACCAGCACAGGGAGCCATGACGGTCCCGACTGTGGAGATACTGCCACCAGCCCGCCCTTGTTCCTGACAGATGGCACTGAGTACGGTGCAAAGCCTTAAGTGTGGGGAAGTTGGTCAGTACCTGACTTCTGGAGGTAATTCTTTCCCCCTAACACTAACTTCTTTTTCTTTAGAATAGGATAGATTACATATTAGTAGGTTAATTGCATGCATGTTCTACCTGATTGAAAAGACAATAAGTTTCTTTTAAGACCATATATTTTTCAAAAATTTCACTAATTTAAATCAAAACATTTATGTTAAATTTGTTTGAAGTTGAAATTGGAATAGGATTTTTGAGTTAAAAGAACACACAACCTGTGAGACTTTGAGCCTAAATACATGGTTACACTATTTAGCCATAAACATTTTTTTCTCATGTGTTTACTTTTCTATGATTGTAATCTGAATTTTGTTTTATCCTATATGTCCAATATTAATGTGTTATGTGCACGCATATGATTGAGGCCATTGTTTGTTTAGCTCACATATCCCAAATAAGCCAACCCTTTTAATTACCTTTGTTAACCACTTTGAGCCATTTTTAAGCCCATTTGTTCTATATTTTACCACATTACTAGCCTTAAGCGAAAAACAATTAAAAATTCCAATTGAATCTTTGGTTAGCTTAAGATAGAATTTGTGTGTTAAGTGAGTATGGGAAAATTGTGGGAATAAAGGGTAATAGAAAATATGTCATAATAGAATAAAGGGAATTTGGGTACCTATTCATGTGAAACCATAAAAGAAAAAATTACAAATCTATGTGCATTGATAAGCTATACAAAAAAAATTATTAAAAATTTTATTTTAGTGAATAAGGGGATAAAAATCACCCCAATGATAAGTCATAGTTTAATAATCAATGCACATGCGATATAAAATTAAAACAAAGGTTGATGCATGAGTATGGAATGTGAAAAGGAGATTTTGGGTAGCTAAGATGAATGTTGAAATTATATAGAGTATATGTATGTCAGGTAGGAGCTTAGGTTAATTAAAGATTCAATATATGAGCTCACTTAGCCATATGTATACCCTCACCTTACCTTAGCCCCATTACAACCATGAAAAGACCTCATGATGTTTGCATGGGCACTTTAAAATTGTTGATCGATTAGGTGAAAAACAAAATTTTTGAAAGCATGATTAGAGAAAGATAGAGTGATTACCCCATATACTAGAGATGATTAGAGTGCACACGCACCAACAGTAAGGGTTCAATGCTCAGTACTGTACTCCCTACTTTCACGAGCTATCTTCTTACAAATTTATTTGCTTTTACAATATTAATTGAATTAGTGAAATCTGCCCCATGTTTTGACTTAGAGAACTTATCTATTTTTTAATCATGTAGACAAAATCATATAGTTGCATTCATATGTATATAGGTTGCATTACATTACATGAGTCTTACATGTTCCTATTCATTCATATTTATCTCCTTCAACTTAGCATGAGGACATGCTAATGTTTAAGTGTGGAGAGGTTGATAAACCGCTATTTTATGATTCATATTGTATTTAATTGTGTGGTTTTATCAAGCCTTCACCCACTTATTCATGTGAATTGAATGTATTTTTAATTCCTTCCTAAAAATATTCTATGATTGATAACTTGCTTCCTAAAGACCTTTTAGTTGTATATTTTTATCTTCCTTTGTATCATTCGATGTCGTGATCTGTGTGTTAAGTGTTTCAGGCTTCATAAGGCAGGAATAGCGTAAGGAATGAAGAGGAAGCATGCAAAAATGGAAGGAACACAAGGAATTGAGGAGATGACCAGCGAGAAGTCATGCGGTCGCATGGCTCACGCGACTACGCGAAATGGAAGAAATCACAGTGACGCGCTCGCGTGCCTGACGCGACCGCGCGGATTGGAAGCTGCACAAATGACGCGGATGCGTAGACGATGCGCATGCGTGGTACGAGAAACGCTGAGTGACATGAACGCGTGGACGACGCGGCTGCATGACGTGCGCGATTTGCAGAATTTCAGAAGTCGCTGACACAAATTCTGTGCCGTATTTTAACCCAGTTTTCGGCCCAGAAACACATATTAGAGCCAGGGAACATGTAGAGACAAAACAACAATTCATTCCGCATAATTTCAAGTTTTTAGATATGAATTTACTCCTCTCCTAGGTTACTCACTTGAACATTCATAAATTAGGATTTTGAAGAATTTAGACTTTAGCTTTTGAGAAGAGTCTACCTCCGGTACTAGTCATTATAGCTTGTTATTTACTTTTCATTTACTCTTCCATATTCTGAATTTATCCAGAGTTGACATTGGATTATTTTTCATAGTTTCTTAATACAAGACTACATTTACTTTTAATTAATCTCTTTTATTATTATTTATTATGTTTTCTCCTATTTCCCCCATTGATTTTGTGAAGTCTATAATTATGATGAGTGAGTAGTCCCCCAACTTGATTGGGAGATGATTAAAAGGAGAACCTTGAGTTAGAATACTCAAGAGTTCAATTGTAATTGGTTCATTGTTGGTTGGCTTGTTAGTCACTAACTCTAATCCTTCCCAATGGAGAGTACTAGGACTTGTGAATAGAAGTTGACTTTTAATTTGACTTTCCTTCATACGTTGAGGATTAACTAAATGTAAACAATGACTAATTATTAATTGCTCTTGATAAAATTCTAACAAGGTCAGAACTTCCGATTAATCCTCTCCCGGTCAAGATTTTATTTAAATCATATAAATCCTCTAATTTAATTTTCTGTTCATCAAATTCAAAACCCCTTTTGAAAACCTCTAATTGATAAAATAGCACATCTTTCTGCAACTCGTTGGGAGACGACCTGAGACTCATACTCCTAGTATTTTATTTTTAAAATTTGTGACAACCCTTTTTTAAATTGACGAGTGGATTTTTGCCGGTTAAGAACTGTACTCACAATGCCATTTCTCTAATTAATTCTTAATCTGCCAATTTTCGCTCACGTCAATAAGCTGAAGGTTGCCTTGACCTAAGCTCCTATTGTGAGAGGGCCTGATTGGAGTAGGCCGTTCGAGATCATGTGCGACGCATCAAACTATGCGGTAGGAACGCCGCTGGCTCAGTGCAAAGGTAAAGACCCTTATATTATTACTTATTCCTCTAAGACTTTAGACGGTGCTCAGTCTAATTATACTACCACCGAAAAAGAGCTATTAGCTATTGTTTTTGCTCTGGATAAATTTAGAGCTTATTTACTTGGATCTAAGGTGGTAGTATATTCAGACCATGCAGCCTTAAAGTATTTGTTAGCTAAGAAAGAGTCAAAACCATGGTAAATTCATTGGATATTACTGCTGCAAGAATTTGATTTAGAAATCAGAGATAGGAGTGGTTCTCAAAACTTAGTGGCAGACCATTTGAGTCACCTAGAACATATTACAAATGACTTCACTCCTATTAATGATGCGTTTCCACTTGATAGCTTGCAAGCAATATCTGAGGTGGTCCCTTGGTATGCACCTGTAGCTAATTATTTGGTTAGTCGTACTTTTCCTCCTAATTTTACTAAGCAGTAGAGGGACAAGCTAAAAAGCGAGTCTAAATATTATATATGGGATGACCCATATTTATGGAGATGTGGTGCTGACCAGATAATTAGAAGGTGTGTGCCACAATCAGAATTCCAGTCAATTTTAGAGACCTACCACTCTTCAGAAAGTGGTGGACACTTTGGTCCTCGAAGAACTGCTAGAAAAGTTTTAGACTGTGGATTCTGGTGGCCCACACTTTTTAAGGATGCTAGTATTTATTGTGACTCTTGTCCCCAATGTCAGAGATTTGGAAATATATCCAAGAGGGATGAGATGCCCCAACAACTTATATTGTTCTGTGAAATTTTTTACGTGTGGGGTATTGACTTTATGGGTCCATTTCCAAATTCTAATGGGTTCTTATACATTTTGTTAGCTGTCGATTATGTTTCTAAATGGGTGGAAGCAATTTCTACCCGTACTAATGATGCTAACACTACTGTTGTCTCATTTGTTCGAAATAATATTATCTGTCGCTTTGGATCACCGTGAGTGATCAAGACACTCTTTTGTAACAGGAGAATGACAAGTCTGTTGAAGAAGCAAGGCATCATTCACAAGGTGGTGACATCTTACCATCCCAAGACCAATGGGCAAGCCAAGGCGTCAAACAGGGAGATCAAGCGCATATTAGAGAAGATTGTGAAGCCTCACAAGAAGGACTGGAGTGCTCGATTGGCAGATGCGCTTTGAGCTTATAGGACTGCATACAAGACACACATCGGAATGAGTCCATTCCGCCTCGTCTACGAGAGGGCTTGTCATCTTTTAGTGGAGGTGGAACACAATGCATAATCGGCGGTGAAGGAATGCAACTTTAGATTAGGGAGAGCCGGCATTGAAAGGAAGCTGCTACTACAAGAATTAGAGTGCCTTCGACTGAAGGCATATGAGAACTCACGGCTCTACAAGGAAAAGGTGAAAGCGGTGCATGACAATAATATCAAGAGAAGAGAGTTTAGAGTTGGGGATCTGGTCCTTCTCTATAACTCAAGGCTGAGACTCATGCCAGCAAACTTGAGATCAAGGTGGGAAGGACCTTACATGGTGGAAAAGGTTGAGCTTTATGGCGTCTTCTATCTGAGTTATCCGTCAAGCCCCAACTTCTTCAAGGTGAATGGCCACCGCTTGAAGCAATACCATGGTGAGAAGTTGGAAAGAAACAAGGAGTTGGAGATCTTTCTCTTGAAAGATCCAGCACAAGAAGAGGACTAGGCTCATAGACCGTCCAACCTAAGGATGTTAAGAAAAGTGCTAGGTGGGAGGCAACCCACCATGGTATGATCTTCCCTTTTTATTGATTTCATTTCATTCATACTAGTATTATTTCTCAGTTTTTCATATTTATTTCTATTAAAAAAGGTGTATTTACGCGCAAGCATCTATGACGCGTACGCGTCGTGTGTATGTACGCAAAAATAAAAATAGGCAGAGAGTTGCATTGGAACGGCGCAAGAACAGTGCCTCACGCATGAGCCAACCCACGCGTACGTGTGGGAGACGCCTACGCGTGGGTCAAAAATCGGCGTAAATTGCTGGTTTGGCCGAGAGTTATGCTGCCTTGGTGCTGGTGCTGTGCATTTAGCACGACCAGTAGTCACGCATACGCGTGACCGACCCTTACGCGTCACCTGAATTTCCACAACCCACGCGCACGCGTAAAGCACACGTACGCGTGGATGTCCAAAACGGCCTAAATGGGTACTTGAACAGAGAGTTACGCGGGAGTGAGGCTGGATTCACGCATTTCACACGGATCCTAGTCACGCGTTCCTCACCAAGTTCACCCACGCATACGCGTGGGCGACGCGTGCGCTTCGATTGCGCTGTGTCACTTAATCAGCGCGCTGCCCTGTTCAGCGTTCCTTCAACCCTTTTTTCTTTTCTTTCTTTCTTCTTTCTTTCTTTTCGTTTCTTTTCAAATTCTAATTCTTTCTTCTTCTTCTTCTTACTCTCTTCTTCATTCTTCTTCTTTTCCCTTTCTTAATTCATTCTTCATCCATTCTTATTACTCTTCTCTCACTCTCACATTCTCAATTACCTCCCTATTTTCATCATCTTCTTCTTAAGGTTTTTTTTCTTTCCCTCTTCTACTCCCTATTTTTGCTTTCTTATGTTGGTGTTAGAGATTTATTTGGGTGATTATTTTGCTATATCATTGTTTGTGGATATTATGAGGAATGATTTGACAATTGACATTTTATTCTAGGTCTCATACATGCTTGGATTAATTCCCTTACTTTAAACTTTTAAAAGTGTATACCAAGTGTTTGTGAAAAAGCCCTCATGGAATTTTGTGCTTTCTTCTACTTTATTCTTACACTTTAATGCCTTTTTTTTTCATAACCCTTGAATTTCGTGTAAGTTAAGTATATTAGTTGTTCATACCCTGACCGGGCTCCTCCAACTCGGCAAAGTCATAAGAGGTCCGACCTCGTCTTAAAGGCTCACGCCTAAAGGTCGGACCTCGGACATTAAAAGCAAGGAAGGCCCATCAAAAGGAACGCGGCCCAAAACCTAAAGGCCGAAAAGGCCTAGAAGAGGCGGTTCCACAAAGATAGAGATAAAACTCCCAAAAGATAAGATAAAGATATCTTATCCAGGGAAGGTCACGGCCAACTACTATAAATACACTGGAGCACCCAGGTATGGCATTCATTCCACATTCTACACATATCTGCTTGGACCCATGCTAACTTAAGCATCGGAGTGTCATTGCAGGTACAACCACCAACCACTTCACATATCAAGCTCGGGTCCCTGACCCCCACCTCGGGCCTCTCCAGATGACCGAGCTACACGTTTCAGGTAACCCTCGGAACATTGGCGCCGTTGCCGGGGACCTGGAAGTCATCCCTCTACCATGGCGGACGACCCTCACAATAATGATCGCGCTGCATCTGAACAAGAGGACGAAATTGACACCGGAGAACGACCGGACAGCCCTCTATCACCACGCACTCCAGGAGGAAACAAACAGAATCGCCCAAAGACATCACTCCCAAACAAAGATCCACAAGTTTCCGAAAAAGAGAAGAGCTCGGAAATTCTAGAAGCAGTCCGGGCACAACAAAACCGACTGAAACAACTCGAAGAGGACATAAAGAAGTAGAAAGAAACTGAACAAGATCTGAGAAGGGAGACTCGAAAGCGCAGAGAATTAGAAGAAAAACTGCGAAAAATAGAGGCCAACCTGAAAGACCGGACAGAACGCGGCACCACCCCCGAAGGCAACCATGATCCCTTCACGCAAGAGATCATGAAGGAGAAGGTACCGCGAAACTTCAAACCACCGGATATGGATCTCTACGATGGCACCACCGATCCAAGTCACCACCTCAGCAACTTCAGAAGCAGAATGTACCTAGTCGACGCCTCCGACGCGATTCGGTGCAAAGCCTTCCCCACCACTCTCACCAAGTCAGCCATGAAGTGGTTCGACAACCTGCCACCAAGATCAATCACCAGCTTCGAAGACCTAACCAAAAAATTCCTAACAAGGTTATCTATTCAAAAGGACAAGACAAAACATGCCCCCAGTCTACTCGGGATCAAACAAGGTAACCAAGAAACCCTCCGAGAATACATGGAACAATTCAACAAAGCCTGCCTGGACATACAACACTTACCCACTGAAGCAGCCATCATGGGACTAGCAAACGGCCTGAAAGAGGGACCGTTTAGCCAATCCCTATCCAAACGATACCCGACTTCCCTATACGAGGTGCAGGAGCGGGCAGAAAAATATATCAACATGGAGGAAACCTCCCAGCTAAGAGACTCTTCTAGGAAAGAATCAACCTACCCACTCCGAGATCGAGATCGGGAACAGAAGAAGAAAGAAGAACCCAACTCGGACAAGCCACGGAAGTACCACAACTACACCCCCCTCCGAGTCTCCCTAGTAGACGTCTACAGAGAAGTATGCCACACCGAAAAGATCCCACCACCCCGACCGCTAAAACACAAGAGAGCGGGGAGAGATCGGTCCGAATACTGCGAATATCACAAACTCTACGGTCATTCTACTAACGACTGCTACGACCTAAAAAATGTTATAGAAAAGCTAGCCAGAGAAGGAAAACTCGACAGATACATAGCAGAGAAAGGAGAAGAGACCAGGAAGAGAAGGCGGGGAGATAACGAAGATCGGGCCGAACAAACCCCACGAGCCCCTGAAAGGCACGTTCACATGATAAATGGAGGTTTTGCAGGCGGAGGAACATCTAGATCCTCGCGAAAAAGACACCTCAAAGAAGTCTATCACGTCCGAGAAGACAGTCCCCTGCCCGAAATACCTACTATCTCATTTACCCGAGAAGATGCTCAAGGGATAATACCCGGGCACGACGACCCCATGGTAATCACCATTATCCTAGCAAACGCCAACTTACATCGAACCCTGATTGACTAGGGAAGCTCAGCAGATATCCTGTTCAAAACGGCCTTCGACAAGCTCGGACTTGAAGAAAAAGAACTAAAAAGCCTATCCCACCGACCTATTTGGGCTAGGGGATACCCCAATCCATCCCTTAGGATACATCTCGCTACACACTACCTTTGGAAGAGGCGAGCAATCTAAAACATTAAGCATCGACTACATTATAGTCGACGTCACTTCAGCATACAATGCCCTCATTGGGCGACCAACCCTAAACAAACTGGCAGCTATAGTCTCGACCCCACACCTCTGTATGAAGTTCCCTACCGCAAAAGGAATCGCTACCCTAAAAGGCGACCAAAAACTAGCGCGGCGATGTTACAACGAAAGCCTGAGCCTAAAAGGAAAAGAGATCAACACAATAGAACTCGGGCGAGTTCAATCCCGAGAAGATCTTCGGCCACAACCAGAGGGAGAAACCGAAAAAGTCCAGATTGGGAACACACCTGAAAAAATAACAAACATAGGAACAAACCTCGAAGCGGGCCTAAAGGAGGAACTCATAACCCTCTTAAAGGAGAATTCCGACCTCTTCGCCTGGAAAGCCTCCGACATGCCAGGCATAAGCCCCGACCTGATGTGCCATAAGCTATCAGTTTACCCGGGATCCCGACCTGTCCAACAAAGACGCCGGAAGCTCGGACCCGAGCGCATGCAAGCAATAGAAGAACAAGTACAAGCACTGCTGGATGCAGGGTTCATTAGGGAAGTAAAATACCCCCTATGGCTCGCAAACGTGGTCCTGGTGAAAAAACCCAATGGAAAATGGAGAATGTGCGTCGATTACACGGATCTCAACAAAGCCTGCCCCAAAGACCCATATCCACTACCAAACATCGACGCCTTAGTAGACGCAGCCTCAGGCTATAGATATCTCTCCTTCATGGACGCATACTCGGGATACAATCAAATCCCGATGTACGGACCCGACCAAGAAAAGACCTCGTTCATAACCCCAAGGGCAAACTACTGCTACGTGGTAATGCCCTTCGGGCTGAAGAACGCAGGGGCAACCTACCAGAGGCTAATGAACAAAGTGTTCTCAGAGCACATCGGATTACAACTGGAGGTGTATGTCGACGACATGCTGGTAAAGACACAAGAAGACAAAAACTTGCTGACCGACCTCACCAGTATCTTCGGTACCCTCAGAAAACACAACATGAGACTTAACCCGATAAAGTGCACCTTCGCCGCAGAGGCCGGAAAGTTCTTGGGCTTCATGCTGACTCAAAGGGGCATCGAAGCAACCCCGGACAAATGCCAAGCGATACTCAATATGAAGAGCCCGACGTGTGTCAAAGAAGTACAACAACTGAATGGAAGGCTAGCCGCCCTATCAAGATTCTTGGCAGGATCAGCAATAAAGTCACTACCTCTCTACTCACTCCTAAAGAAAGGGAAACCCTTCTCATGGACCCCGGAGTGCGAAAAAGCCTTTCAAGAATTCAAAGAATTCCTCGGGCAGCCACCAATCCTAACCCGACCTTTAAAAGGAGAAGAGCTCGTACTATACCTCTCGGTTGGACATCGAGCAGTCGCTTCCGCATTAATACGAGAAAATGACCAAGGACAACACCCCATATACTTTATAAGCAAGGCACTACAAGGGGCCGAATTAAACTATCAGAAGATAGAAAAATTCGCCTACGCCCTAGTGTTCACAGCTCGGAGGCTCCGTCCCTACTTTCAAGCCCACACCATCAAAGTCCGGACAAACCAACCCATGAGACACATCCTACAAAAAACAGACCTGGCAGGACGAATACTACAATGGGCGGTGGAACTGTCCGAGTTCGACCTCCACTACGAAGCCCGAACTGCCATAAAATCTCAGTATCTAGCCGACTTCATCGCAGAATACACTGAGACCCCTGGAACCCCACTCTCATGGAACCTGTATGTCGACGGGTCCTCAAACAAAACAGGAAGCGGAGCCGGGGTTATACTCGAAAGCGACCAAGGAACGCGGATAGAACTATCCCTAAAATTCGAGTTCCAGGCTTCGAACAACCAAGCCGAATACGAAGCCCTACTAGCAGGTCTAAAGATAGCAAAAGAGGTCGGAGCCCAGAGAATCACGATCTTCAGCGACTCCCAGGTCGTCACATCGCAAGTAAATGGAAGCTACCAGGCCAAAGACCCAACTATGAAAAAATACCTGGACCAAAAACAGGTACAATTACGCCACTTTTCAGAAATACAGATCCAGCACATACCTCGGGAACAAAACGCCCGGGCTGACGCCCTCTCAAAACTCGCCAGCACCAAGCCCGGAGGCAACAACAGAAGTCTCCTCCAGGAAACCTTACAATCTCCCTCTGTGCTAAGAGAGGAAGAAACGCTAAATATATCCAACCAACAGCAAGGATGGATGACCCCCATACTCAACTACCTGAAGTCGGGAACTCTCCCCGCCGAAAGAAAGGAAGCTAAAAGACTCACAAAAGACGCCCAGAATTATACACTAATTCACGACGTATTATACAGAAGAGGATTCTCAAACCCCCTCCTTAGGTGCGTCCCGACCTCAGAAACAAAGAACGTCCTCGAAGAAATCCACGGAGGCATGTGTGGGAACCATCTCGGAGCTCGGGCATTATCCAAGAAAGTAGTCCGAGCCGGGTTCTACTGGCCAACCTTGCAAAGAGACGCAACGGAATTTGTGAAAATATGCCCCCCTGCCAAAAACACGCCAATTTTCACAAGGCACCACCCGAAGACCTTATCAGCATCACCGCACCATGGCCCTTTGCAAAATGGGGGCTTGACCTACTCGGCCCGTTCCCCCAAGGACCGGGGCAAGTCAAATACCTCATAGTAGGGGTCGACTACTTCACAAAGTGGATCGAAGCTGAACCCTTAGCCACCATTACGGCTCAGAAAAGTTGCAAATTCCTATACAAAAACATTGTCACAAGATTCGGAGTCCCCTACTCCATCACAACAGACAATGGAACACAATTCACGGACACAAGTTTTCAGAACTTGGTGGCCGAACTAAAAATCAAACAGCAATTCACTTCAGTCGAGCACCCACAAGCCAATGGACAAGTAGAGGCGGCAAATAAAGTCATCTTGGCCGGGTTAAAACGAAGACTCCAAGAGGCCAAAGGGGCATGGGCCGAGGAGCTCCCCCAGGTACTATGGGCATATCGAACAACCCCACACTCTACAACGGGAGAATCGCCGTTCCGACTAGCTTACGGGATGGAGGCAATGATTCCTATTGAAATAGATGAAGGGTCACCCAGAGTCATCTTCTACAATGAAGAAGGCAACCCGCAGGCACAAAAGGAAGAACTCGACCTCCTCCCCGAGGTCCGAGAAAGAGCCCGAATCCGAGAAGAAGCCTTAAAACGGCGAACGGCCCTCAGATACAATCAGAAAGTAATAAAGCGACGCTTCTCCATTCACGACCTGATTCTAATCCGAAATGACATCGGAACACAAAAGTCGGGAGAAGGAAAGCTAGCTGCAAATTGGAAAGGACCCTACAAGGTAACAGAAGTCTTAGGGACAGGCTATTACAAAGTATCCGACCTAGAAGGCAATGAGCTGCCCAGGGCCTGGCACGCCTGTAATCTAAGACGGTACTACAGCTAGAAAAACTTAACCCGAGGTGTACTCTTTTTCCCTACAAGGGTTTTTTAATGAGACACCCGGTTAAGTAAGACACCCGACCTAGTCAAGGGTAAACACTCTGTAAATATTCTTTCTTTTTTAATACTAATCAAATTTTTCTATTTTTCTTTTTCCTCATGATGAAACAAATCCTAGAAAGTACCCCACCAAGGCGCATTAATTTATGCTCGGCAAAACGCAAAAAATCATTTGCCAAGAGACCACATAAGGTCGGCAAAGATAAAGCGACGAGGTTCAAATTAATGTGAGAAGTTATAAAGTAACTCTGAAAAGGCTCAAAAGCCAAATAAAAAGAGATTACAAAAATAACTTAAAAGGCCGACCAACGACAAGGTCGGACCCAACAAAGGGAAGTACTCGAACGCCCGAGGTCCGAGAAAAAGCCCGGATCCAAGAAAGAAGCCTTAAAACGGCAAAAGCCAAGATTTCGAAAACGCTTACTAAAAAGTTGCTATACAAAAACAACTAAAAAGTACAAGCGAAAGAACGAAATCAAAGGAAGGGGTAAACCCAAAGTTTCAAGCGCTAGCTAAAAAGTTGTTATCCAAAAACAACTAAAAAGCATAAAAGCGGAACAAAATGTCAAAACGCGAACAAAATGCCGCATAATAAGCTAAAAAGTTACTACAAGTAGCTAAAAGCAGAAAGGCGTCCAAAGCGTTCACAGAAACCATCCAAAAACAAAAAAGCCCACAGGCCGGGCAAAAAACCAAAAAGATTACAGAGGATCAAGGTCCTTTCCGGACTCCACATCAACAGAAGGCTGCGGAGGAAACATAGAAATCGGGACAGCATCGACGGCACCGTCATCTCGGTTTAAAACCTCCACACCGGACCCATCCCCGGCCAAAGGCAAAGTCGGGTCGGACACCGGAACTTTGGGGTCGGACACTGGAACCTC
The DNA here is from genome assembly GCF_003086295.3 of Arachis hypogaea. NCBI lineage: Eukaryota > Viridiplantae > Streptophyta > Magnoliopsida > Fabales > Fabaceae > Arachis > Arachis hypogaea. The sequence goes on along the minus strand of NC_092042.1, from coordinate 31,469,436 downwards.
ATCCTCGTTGGGAGCAGGAACAATCTTTCCCTCCACAACAACGTTATCCGTACTGAATAAGCTCAGATCCAGGTCAGGAGCCAGAACCCGGACCTGAGCCTTCAAGTTCTCAAACATAGCATCCATACCCTTAGCCACATGACCTTCTAGCTCGTAAAAGTCATCCTGAGCAGATTGCAACCTCTCCTTTGTCTCTACAAGCTCGGCATATATTCGAGTATAATTCTCCGTCGCCGCCTTCGCCATCTCCTCAGATGCTTTCGCTGCCGCCACAGCCGCGGTAGCTTTAGCTTTCTCCTTCTCCAAAGAGGCCTCTAGCTCAGTAATCCTAGCAGCCTTCAGCTCACTAATCCTCTCGAACTCAGACTGAGCCTTCTCAAGTCGGGAGCTGGTCGCACCAATAGGGGATTTCTTGAATTCCCGGGCAATAGCAGCATGAAGACTGGCCATCCGGACACAGCTCCGCGCCATATACTGAAAATGATGCTCCATAGACACATCATCAGTAGAAATAAAAGTCTGAGGGAGAATATGCTGTTCAATCCAACCAAGAGCGTCGAAATCTTTATCGTTAAAACCCGCAAGCTCTTGAGAGGTCTTCTGCTTCTTGGGAGGAGGACCCGAGAACGGGGGAGGAGAAGAGGTAACAGGTCCAGAGGTCGGAGGATCTTGATTTATAGCTCGGAACTGGGGAGTCGGAATAGTCTTCGACCGAGTAGTAACACCCACAGTAGTCTTCTGCGGAGAAGATCGGGCAGAAGCCTCCCCAGCCTCGATATTTCGAGCAGCCACAGACTTCTTCGTCCGACGAAGGAACTTCATGGAATCCGCCTGAGAAGACATCTCTGCAGAAATAAAAGAAAAAGGATTACCACAACAGAAATTCCACCAAAACAAGCAAAACCAAAATACTAAAAAAGATGAGTCTCGAAGAGGTCGGGAACTACCTAACTCGGAACGGAGAAGGCTTGGATCTCCCAACATTTTCTTCGTGTCCAAGTGAGGTGCCCGACCCCATAAACTGCTCACCACACCCACAAAAGCCTGCTCCACCTCATCTAGACTCTCAAAGGTATACTTAGCAGACACTACATTCTCCTGCCAACAAAGAGGAAAAGAGGGCTCCCCACTCTCATCTAGAAAGAAAGGTCGGACGTCTCCAGTAGCCCGGACCTTGAAATAAAAGTTCTTAAAATCATGAAAGGACTCATCATACAGGGTACAAAACTTCCTCCCCTGGTTAGCTCTAAAAGAGACCCAAGATACCTTCCCTCCACCCGACCCCGGCTTCGTCAACACAAACAAATAGGAAAAAAGAGAAATAGAGGGAGAGACGCCCAAAAACTGACACAAAAGTTGAAACAGCTTTAAAAACGCTCAAGAATTTGGGTGGAGCTGCGTAGGGGCAAGGTTACAAGACCATAACACCTCGGACTCCAGGTCGGTAAAAGGAAGTCGGACACCCAGCTTAGAGAAAAAGCAATCATAAGCATAAAAGAAGAGCTTCTCGGAACTATCTAGGGGCGGGAAGCACACTCTCTCCTCGGAATCCGGGGCTACTAGTTCATAATCCCTCTCAGACTCTCTATTTTCACATATGCTATAGTGCCTACGGAACCTAGCTAAATACTCAGAATCTACCACAGAAGGGAATCTTAGAGGAAGAGGGTCTACCCAACCAAGACCACTTGGAATCTTGGTCGACATCGCTTGAAGAACCTTTCGAGACATAAAATTCTTACCTACAAGGAAGAATACAATAGCAAGCAAAAATCACATAAAGCAGACAGCAAAAACCCATTCAGCAAAACAAGAAAACAAAAACCCAAACGAAGAAAATGCAGCAACCCGGAACAGAATACCAGAGAACAAAAAAGAGCCCCCCCATATACAAACAACAAGCAATGGCGGCGCCTCTTTTCGGGGCAACCCAGGCATAAAGAAAAAGAAACAAACAAGAACCACACAAAAGCATATGTGCACGAGAAAAGAAAAGCATGGGAACAAACCTGGAAAAATAAGAAACGAAGACAACGAGCTCCGAAGCAAGGAGAACGAAACAAACCCCAGAAAGGCACACGGAGAGATTCGGTGAAGAAGAGCAAAGAGAAAGAAAGAAGCAGTGCTCAAAAAAAGGATAACAAAACGCAGAAAAGGAGGAAAGGGGCAAATAAATAATGCCTTCACAGAGCCCGAACGGAAATCGAGGAGAAACGGTAAAATGCAATAAATGCAGGAACGGCCATTTTTGAATTTTGAAAAACTACTATGTCCGAGCTCGACCTCCCAAAAAGGACAAACTCGGGCAGGGGCACTGTTCATACCCTGACCGGGCTCCTCCAACTCGGCAAAGTCATAAGAGGTCCGACCTCGTCTTAAAGGCTCACGCCTAAAGGTCGGACCTCGGACATTAAAAGCAAGGAAGGCCCATCAAAAGGAACGCGGCCCAAAACCTAAAGGCCGAAAAGGCCTAGAAGAGGCGGTTCCACAAAGATAGAGATAAAACTCCCAAAAGATAAGATAAAGATATCTTATCCAGGGAAGGTCACGGCCAACTACTATAAATACACTGGAGCACCCAGGTATGACATTCATTCCACATTCTACACATATCTGCTTGGACCCATGCTAACTTAAGCATCGGAGTGTCATTGCAGGTACAACCACCAACCACTTCACATATCAAGCTCGGGTCCCTGACCCCCACCTCGGGCCTCTCCAGACGACCGAGCTACACGTTTCAGGTAACCCTCGGAACATTAGTCATTAATTGTCAACATGAAGTGCTCATTATTTTGTTACATGTGATAATTATTTTTGCTATTAATGCTTGAACTATGCTTCTCATACTTTTACTTGCATGTTTTTAATCCTCTTGCATCTACTATTATGATATGCCTTCATGATGTTACTTGTGCTAAATAGAGGGGATTTTATCAATCTTTTATACACTTATTCATATGAAATGCATGGTTTTACACTTCCCAAATTGGTGCTATGATTGAAAACATGCTTATTTAGCATTTAATTCATTAATATTAATCCTCTCTTATTTGCATTCGATGTCGTGATATGTGTGTTAAGTGTTTTCAGATATTACAGGGCAGAAATGGCTTGGAGGATGGATAAAAAGCATGCAAAAGAGGAAGGAACACAAGGAATTAAAGATTTCATGGGCGAGCAGCGACGCACACGCGTGAAGCATGTGTACGCGTGGTTAGGAAACAACAGCGATGTGCACGCGTATGGCATGCGTACGAGTGACTGGAAGATTGCACATCGACGCGTACGCGTGGACGACGCGTACGCGTGGAAGGCCGTCACGTGCTGCATATCAGAATTTGCCAGGGGTAATTTCTAGGCCTTTTTTTTACCCAGATTCAGACCCAAAAGTCTATATTAGAGGTAGGGGTCTAGCTGAGACTTGGACACACTTTCATTCTGACTTAATTTTAGTTTTAGTTTTTAGAGAATTCTAGGAAAACACTTGCTCTCATAGGGTTCTTAACTTTTCATAACTTTTCTTAGTTTTGCTTGGATTGGATCTTGAGAGAGAGTTGCTACTATCTTCAGTGGAAGTCTTCCTCATTATAGTTTACCTTTCTCTTACCTTACTCTTGTGTTTTTCCATTCAATTGTTGGTATTCATGTTATGATTTTCTTAATTTTATATTTATTAATATAGTGAGCCAATTTCAGTTTTAATTCCATTTCTTGTCCAAATTTATTTGATTAATTATCAGCTTTACAATTTTCTTTAGTTAATTTATTTTATTTATCATGTCTCTCATTTCCTCTTATTCCATGTAATATAAAAATGGCATTCATGTTATGACTTAAAACTCTCAACTTGGCCTGGGAGTTGATTAATTGGAACTCCTTGAGTTGGAATACTCAAGTGCTAATAGGTAATTGGAAATTACTGCCAATTGGATTATCACTAACTCTAATCCTTCTTTGGGAAGCAATTAGAACTTGTGAATCGAAGTTGGTTACCTACTTGAATTTCCTTTATTAATTAAAGGATAACCAAATAGAAGCAATAACCTTTACTCTTGCACTTGGGAAAGCCAACAAGGATAGAAACTCCAATTAATCCTCTCTTAGCCAAGGCCTTTAATTTCAAATACATAACACCTCCAGTTATTATTTCTTGCTTTAATTTTTAGTTATTTATTTTTCCAATTCCAACATCAAAAATTCTCAGAAAAATTCCTGATCAATAATTCGCACCTTGTTTCAACTCGTTGGGAAACGACCTGGGAATTCTACTCCCAGTATTTTATTTTGAATTGTGACATCCTCTTTAAATTGATATGTGGAATTTTCACCAGTGAAGAACTGTACTTACAATGCTATTTTTATTATAAATTATTAATCAGCTATTTTTTGCCCATCACAACAACTATGGCAGCAAAAGGGCACCCCAGGATTCACACAAAGCAAAAGAGATCAACGTCAGAAGCCCATGGGCACTCATTAGAGGTAACAGTACAGAGCACAGAAAAAGAAATAACACAAAATCCAAAACCCTAAAATCCTCAAACAAAGTAAACGACCGGAGGCAGTGACAGAAACCTAAAGCATGCAAATTTCCCTGAAACAAAGCAACAGAGATAAAAAAAGATCGCAACTTTGAAAAGAAACAAAGACATACAATTACCAGAAAGCTTCAACCTTTCAAAATGAAGCTCAGCAAAGACCAAAACTTTTCCCAAAAAGAACGCACGCAGCAGTGAAACACATAAAAACTACAAATAAAAGCGCATAAAAAGTGAAAGGGTATAAAGCCGAACACCGACCTGCAAAAAAAGATAAAGGAACTAGCAGCAAGCCACGAATAAATCCCCACTAAGAGATGGAAACTCCAAAAATCCAAGAAAGGAATAATCTTGGAGTGCTAGGAGTAGTCAGAAGATGAATGAAAGGAAGTTTCTCTCACTGAGCAAATTAAACAAGATGAAAGCAAATGAGGAACGAAGAGAAAGAAATCCCTTTCTTTTTAATTTCAAATTAAGCGAGGGAATAAAATGGCAAAGGGAATTAAAAGCCCTATTAAAAGGCTTTAAAAGCACTCACAAAAGCCCAAAACTGATGCGACGCTGCATTTAAAAACGCTTTGCATTTTGAAAGACACCGTGGAAACGTGAAGACTAATCTGAAGTAGGAGCAGATCATAATGCTTGAACACAACTTCCTCAAAGGGGTCGAAGCTTAAAAGCACGACCTCAAGGGGAAGATCGAAGCTCAAGCAGGGGCACTATTCATATCCTGGACCGAGCTATACGATTCGGGTTGGACGAAGATAAAGCGACCAACCTCTTGTAAGGTTGGTCGTCACCGACTAAAGAGCTCGGCCAAATCACCATAAAGGCCTAAAACAGGCCCAAAACAAAGGACATTGCCCACCAGAAGGTGGCTGGCCAAAAGATAAGTGATCTCACCAATAAAAGATAAAGATAAGATAACAAACTTATCTCAGGGAAGGTCACTCCACACTACTATAAATACACTGGAGCACCCAGGTATAACTCATACTCCAATTCTACAAAAAACATGCTTAAAGCCCATGCTAACTTAAGCTTCGGAGTCTCTTGCAGGTACCACCACCCTCCAGTGATCAAGGATCAGCAGTACTTCGAGCTCCAACAAGTCGGACACAGCGGCTCCGAACACGCCAGAAGATCTCATCCGAGATCAACCTCAACGTTTCAGGTAACCCCTCGAAACAGATAGTAAGCTTACCTAATTGCATATTTTTTTTGCTTTTTAAGCTTTATGGACCATTCTTGCTATGTGATTGATTTTAATTTCTACCTCTTTTCCTAAGTCCATAGCACCAATGTCTCCCACTTCTATGTCAATTAAGTATTGCAAATAAAATTCAAAGTGTGTCTTTGATCGATGTGTAAGTTTCATATTCCATTTTGTTCATTAAAGTTACCTTCCACATCAATCAATGTCCATTCATGATCTAATTCACAATTGCTTGATTATATGCTTGAGGGAATTCATGCTTCTTTATCACTTGTTTGCTTATCTTAATTTACAAGTTACTTTGAAGTATTTCAAGCACACTAGAATGAGTAAAGTGCATGCTTCTTTTGTGTAATTGTGACATAGCCCTCTATGCTAGTGGGTGTGTTCTAAACTGCATGCAACTTAGAACTCACACACTTGTTTCATTAATGTCACACTAATTCACTCACTTCATTCTAGTGATCATTACCTCATTCTAACAATTTATGCTTCCTTGCTTTTGCAATTTTTCATCTTATGATGTTATTTTCTATTTTTCATGGGTGAATCATCATAAGCAAAAATGGAAGCGGAAGAAAGAACATGCAGTAGCCGGTTGATCCACCAACTGAAGGTGAAAATCGTGAAAGTCGCTGTACCCCCTTGCTCATCTTTGAATGCACTGAGGACGGTGCAAACTTTTAAGTGTGGAGAGGTCGTCTGACCAATCGGCGTTTTTGGGTGAGAAATTTCTAATCCCAACACTTTTGGATTTCACTTTTTTTAGGTCTTTTAGGATTTTTAATTGCATTTTCTTAGTTTGCATATATATAATAAACTTAGCCAAAATAATAAAATTTTCCAAGGATTTTATCTATAGGGCACCCCAATTTATTTGAGTAAAATTTTTTTTAGAACTTGCTTGAATTATATATATTGTGGATCATGTTTTTGAGATAAGAACACAAGCATGTGAGTTTTGAGCCTATTTGTGAGGTTACATCATATAACCACTATTTTTATTCTTGTGTGTATTATTCTCTTTCTATGATTGTAATATTTTATTTGTTTGAATGCACTTATATGATTGAGGTCATCGTTATTTCAATAGCTCACTTACCCAAATAGCTTTAACCCTTTTATCCACCTTTGTTAACTAATTTTGTGCCTATGTGAAACCCCCTTTGTTCTTTAATTTAGCACATCACTACTCCTAAGTGAAAAACAATAAATGTCCTCTGATTTGGATCTTTGATTAGCTTAGACTAGTGAGTGTGTGTATCATTCAAGTATGGGGAAACTTGGGACATTGGTTGAGGTAAAAGTATGTTTTGTATTTTCATTGAAGATCTTGGGAATTAGGTACATACTCATGTATTAATTAAATTTTAAACCATATGCATTGATACCTTTGTATATAATTTATTGTAAAAAGAAAAAATATAAAATAAAGAAAAATATAAAATAAAGAAAAATATATATCAAAAGAAAAATAAAAAAATATACAAAAAATGCAATAAAAAGGGGACAAAATGCCCCAAAGTGAAGTTCAATAATAATCAATGCATATGTGTTGTGATAAAAAAAAGAATGCATGAGTGTGTGAAAAAGTGAAGAATGGGTAGTTAGGTTAGCTTTGAATTGTATAGGTTGTAGGTTAGGTGAGAGCGTAAGTTAATCAAAGATTCAAATTTCAAACTCACTTAACCAAATGCAATCCTACCTTGACCCTAGCCCCATTACAACCTTATGAAAAGTTCTCATGATATTTGTATGCATGCATGAAATTATTGTTGATTGTTAGATGAAAAATAAATCTTAGAAAGCATGATTAGGGGAGAATTGATTGAATTAACCCTATGCATTCGGTGAGGGTTCGATTACTCAATCACATGTTTTCACCATAATCATATCTTTTCTTGCAAGTTTGTAAAATCTTTTTAATAACTCAATTCAATTGTGAGTTTGCCTTGGTTGTTAATACCTTTAGCCCTCATGTGCATATATGCTTTCTTGGAAGTTGATTTATTTTGACCAAGTAGTTGCATTCATCTAGATAGATTGCATGTAGATAGGTTGCATATAGTTAAGTTGCATTGAATAAATGTGATACTCTTTGTCTCTTTCTTGAGTTTAGCATGAGGACATACTTAGTTTAAGTGTGGGGAGATTTGATAAATCCCAATTTTGTGGTTTATTTTGTGCTTAATTTAGGGGATTTTATCAACTTATCCCACATTTATTCAATGAAATAGCATGGTTTTGTGAACTTCTCCTAATTTGTGCTTAAGAGTGAAAACATGCCTTTTTAGGCCTTAAAATAGCTAAATCTAATTAACTTTAATTCCATTCAATGCCTTGATATGTTGTTGAGTGATTTCAAATTTATAAGGCAATTATTGGATAGAAGAGGTGAAGAGAAAAGTATGCAAAGTGGAGAATTAATGAAGAAATGAGCATTTGGAGAATTCATGGACATGCGCGTGTGTCATTCATGCGTACGCGTGAGAAGGACATTCATGGCCACATGCACGTGTCACCCACATGTACGCGTGAGGAGGAAATTCGCCAGCGATGCGCATGCGTCGTCCACGCACAGGCGTGATGCTGATCACGTGACCTCATTAAAGAAAAAATGCTGGGGGTGATTTCTAAGCTTTTCAGGCCCAAATCCAACTTATTTCTGAGGCTATTTGATGCAGAATTCAAGATTGGACAAAGGGGGAGTGATTAGATTAGCTTAGGAATCATGCTTTAGGTAGTTTCTAGAGAGAGAAGCTCCCTCTTCTTTCCAGAATTAGGTTAGAATTAGGTTAATTTCTCTTAGATCTAGGTTTGATTTCTAATTTTCATCTTGTTTTCTTTTCAATTTCTTGTTTTAGTACTTTAATTCTCCTAGTTTCTCTTGCTATTTCCTTTATTTTGCCATTTTTCATGTTTATGAGCACTTTGTTGATTTTAATTTCAATTAATGCAATTTATATTTGATGTTCGTATGGTTAATTGCTTTGTTGATTGTTACTTTTCTTGCATTGGGTAGTGTAGATTTATTATTCTTACAATTTATTATGATTTTTACTATACTTTTCTTTTATGCCTTCCAATTGTTTGACAAAATACTTGGTTGGATGTTAGAGTAGCTTTTTGAGCATCCTTGGCTTGAAAAGAGAAATTAGGCAATCTTGAGTCATTAATACCCAACTTATGTTGGTGATCTAGAGTTGTTAGTTAATATTATTTCCATTGACTCTAATCTCTTGCTAATTCAATTAGTAAGTTGATTAGGACTTTTGGATTGAATTAACTAGTCTTATTTGACTTTCTCTCATGTGAAGATAACATTATACCTTCTTCTAATGTTGGAGATGACTAAATAGGATTAGCTTTTGTTAACTATTGTATGATGATTAATGATTAGGATAGAAAGTCTATATTCTTTATCCTTGCCATGAATGCCACTTTTTATTAGTTGTTATATTTAGTTGTTTGATTTACTTTTCTTGCCATTTAATTTCTTGTCTCCTTAATTGCAAAGCACCCCTTGGATACCATAACCAATAATGTGCACACCTCACTGCAACTCCTTTGAAAGACGACCCGAGATCTAATACTTTTGGTATTTTTATTGGTTTGCACTCGTGACAAACAAATTAAACTTTGATTGAGCATTACTTGTCGGTTTAGAACTATACTTGCAACAAGATTATTTCTTTTTACCGAGAAAAAATTCTAAGCCGACGATAATACTCTTTCAAGTTTATTGTGATTTACTTTCTTGATATTTACTTTTCTTGTCAATCACCAAATCAAACCCCCTTGTTTCTTCATAGCCAATAATTGAGCATTTTATTGCAATTCCTTGTGAGACTACACGAGACTAATACTCTCAGTTACTTTTTATTGGGGTTGAACTTTGTGACAACCATATCAAAATTTCATCAAAAGGATTGTTCTAGGACTATACTATGACAATGACAATGCTTTTTTATTGATGAAATTCTAGACCGACCATAATTCTCACATCAAGTTTTTGGTGCCGTTGCCAGGGAATTGCAATGGTGTTATATTATTGGCTACTGTGAATATGTGAATATTTTTCTTTGTGGTTATTTCTTGGTTTTGCTAGTAGTTAGGAGTTTGTTTTCTTTATTTCTTATTAGTTTTTATCTTTATTTCCTCTTTTCACTATGAATTGGGGTTTATCAACGGTCTATTGATTAATGCCTTTAGCCTTGCATTGCATAATTCCTGGTATTAAGTTTGGCCGGCTTAAAACTAGTGAATTATGTAACTTAATACCAGGAACTTAATACCAGAAATTATGTATATGAGAGCACTAATGGGTTGTCATAGATGATATACGAGTAACAGGTAACTCTTATCGTGGGTTTTGGGAACGTTAGAAACTATTTCTCGAGGTTACTCAGTTATGTGTCTTGAATTCGGTTGGAGTCATGTGACATATTCTTTCCTAACCTATCTTGATGTTCTTGTTGCCTTTTCTTTTGGAAAGCAGTTTGGTTTTTCCAATCCTATTTTTCTGTTCATATGCATTCTTGTTTTGCTCCTAATTGCATATGCCTATTTGAAATTCTTGGTGCATCTATATTTCTCTGTTCAAACTCTTCTTCTTGATTCATGTAATTTTTCGACATGACTTTGAACTTGTCTTGATGCAGTGTGCCTTTTTAAGTCCTTATTTTGAGTCCATTTTTTAAAGAAATTGTGATTCAGATTTTCTCTTATTTGATTGTATTTACAACCAATTTTTAAATTTTTATAAAATCACTTTTGATTCAATATACACTTATCTAGATAAAACTTTGAAAATTTCCCATGCAATTTAAAACCTATTTATTTCTAATACCTCGCATGTTCTTTTACTAGTTTATGGAATTATTCCTACTCTAAATACAACTTGATTTTCTAATAGGTTTACTACAGTTCTTATGCATATCTTTATTTGATTATGTACTTAGGTATTTTTCAAAATTTTTGAAAGAAAATATTTTCACCTTTATTCTGATTGATCTTCGTTTGACAAACTTTACTTGAATTATTTTAAATTGGATTTGATTTAGCCTAACACATTATTTATGAACTTGTTGTCCTTCTGAAAAAATTGGGCTAATTTCTTAAGCTTTTCGTTTCTATGGATGTCATACTTGATTCTGTTTATTTTTTTATTATTCTTTTACTTTTATGAACATCACCATTAGTCTTAGTTTTCCTTCTCTTGTGAATCTCATACTCATCCAAGTCAGCTTGAATTTATTCCAATTTAGTGCATTGTTTATCCTCTCATTGTTTTTACCAGTTCTTTAGTCAAAGATTCTTTATTGTGAATTTGCTATTGATGAGTTGATTTCCTTTTTAATGCGTCTTAATCTTCTCGAATATTCTTATAAAGTGGTGATTTCAAGTATACTCTCAGATTTTTGTTTTGAACCTTTTAAAGACATTTTGATTCCTCTTTAAAGATATTGTAAATCAAATTTTTCTATTGCTTCATTGTAATTGAAACCTGATGAGCAGATATTTTACACGCTTTTGACATCTTTTTCATATAGTTTTAGTAGTTTTTATTTAGTTTTTATTAAGTTTTTATAGGTTTTAGAGTTAAATTCACATTTTTGGATTCTACTATGATTTTTGTTTGTACAATTTCAGGTATTTTCTGGCTGAAATTGAGAAGCTGGAGCAGAAGTCTGATTCAGAGACAGAAAAAGCACTGCAGATGTTGTCCAGATTTGACCTCCTTGAACTCGGAAGAGTTTTCTGGAGCTACAGAAGTCCAAATGGAGTGCTCTCAATGGCTATGGAAATATGACTTCCAGAGCATTCCAACAATATATAATAGTCCATACTTTGGTTCAGATTAGAAGGCCCAAAACTGGCGCCCAATGCCAACTTCCTGCCCTCTTCCTGGCGTCTAGCGCCCAAAGAGCAGAGACCGGCATCCAAACGCCCAGAGAGGACCCCCTAGCTGGTGTCCACGCCCAAGAGGCCTCATCAAAGCTCAGCCCAAACACTCACCATGTGCGCCCCAGAAGTGTATTTTAGCATTAAATAGACTGTTTACCCTTACTAGTCATCTGTTTAGTATTTAAAGTGTATTTTACACAATTATTCAGAGATCTCACACACTTTATAGCTCTATTTTCATTTTACAGTGTATTTTACATCAGTATGAGTTTCTAAACCTTGTAGGTTGAGGGAGGAACCCTGCTGAGTCCAATGAATTAATAAAAGTATTACTATTCCTTCTCCGATCTGTGTTTGATTTACTTCCAATATGTATATCCGCTCTTCAACACGGTGAATAAGATGATCAAACAATCAGCTCTATTCATCACACTAAGACGAACGTGCCTGATAAACACCCGCGTCTACTGGGTTCGTGTAAATACATGACTGGAAAGCACGAGCCAACGACTATGTTTATAGATCTCTTAGACGGTTAATCTACGACTTCGTTGGGACTTCTTGAGACACCATTTCAGCTGATTTCTGGGGATATTAGGGTCTTCGTGGTATAGGCTAGAATCCAAAGAAGCAGCATTCTCTGATCTGAAAGATTTGACCTTGTATGTGGCGTTTTTAGTAGGATTTCCAAGAGAATGACTTGCTAGCGCTTCACCTTTCGTCAGATTGGATGACCACGGCCAATGGTGTTAAATCTGTAGCATAGGAGATCAATGACCATGAGCCATGGCATTGATCACATACAGCCTGTCATAGAAGAGATCACTCATAAGCAGAGAAGATAGTAATACCAAAGTTAATTCAGAAAGACAAAGCAACTCCAATCTTCAACTATAACCCTATCCCTGAGTATAATTTCATTCACAAAGTATTTTCTACCCCTTTTGCCTTATTCTTTTATGGTTTAACTAAATTTAATCCAACAACCTTTTGATCTACCTGACTAAGATCTGCAACATAACCATAGCTTGGTTCAAACCACAATTCTCGTGGGATCGACCCTGACTCGCTCAGGTATTACTTGGACGATCTAGTGCACTTGCTGGTACAATAGTAAAAAAGTGTGGGGATTCCTGCTACCAAAACCATAATTCAAATTTTAATAAAGTTGTTTTAAATTTAGCATGCATTTATTGTGCGTACGCGAAGACGAACTTTTTCAGACATTCGCGTACGCGGCAGTTGGCACGCGACACGGACTAGCATTTTTGTTTTGCACACTCACGTACACGGAGGTGGCATGCGTACGCAAGATGGGAATTTTAACACCTATGCATACACGGAAGGGTGTTCGCGTACGCAGAACCTTGTTTTTGCTGAAAGTGTGTTTGCACAAATTTTTACCTTAGATATTCTATTCTAAACAGAGTTTAACTTCTTTTTTCATCTTTTCTATAACTTTTATATACGCTTGTTTGAATACAAACTTTGAGACTTTTGAACAACCATTTGATTTTCTTCTGAGTTTTGTGCTTGCTTTTGGTTAAATTGTGCACATAACTATCTTTCTAAAATATTGAGGAAATATTTTTGCTCTTAACCAAACCGGTGTTCATTTTGTTTTAAAACTCTACATAATCGATTTCAACATGAAATTGTATTAACATAATACCACAATTTTACATTTGTTATTTCTTTTACAATGTGTTTGTTGCGCACCTTTTCCCTAAAAACGTGAAATAGTTTTTGAAAAATTTTTCACTCTTCATGAGCAATGCATTCAAAAATATTCTTAATCCTACTCTTGAGTCTTGTAAGCCTTGTCTTTGGTTTTAGACATTCTTCTGTAAAACTCAGACTTCTTTGACTCAGCTTGATTTTGGTATAACTACGGCACTACCTTTCCTTTTATCATTCATATCAGACTTCTTGGATTCAGGTGTCATTCTGAGGTTGTCAAAGTGATTTTCTTTCCGGGACTCTTCATTCATTGAATATCCTTGATTGCTTATGATCCCAACAATCTTTTCAAGTTCTTGCATATTTTGTCCTTGTAACTTGTCCTTTTCTAAGGTTTAGTACCCTTTGAGTAAACTCAACAATTATTTTGATGTCGCGTGCGACCTTTAAGTATATTACTGTGATGTGTTAGTTATTTAGCATGTGGTTTGTGGTTATGGAAGGGAAAGTGGTAAGTGTCCAACATCATGAGGAGTTGTGGAGTTTCATTTCTCATAGAAGAGTTTGCGGATGTTAGGCTTGTGACCGGTTATGGAGTTGTGGAGTGATCAATGGAGTTAGAAAGTTAAAGTTCCGAAGTGGGTAAGAGATCTGTGAAAGAATGTTATATCCGTTATTTTAAGGCCAACTTGCTTTTTAGCCAGTTTGCCACATTAACTTTAGCTTTGCTTTGTGAATGCCTATCTTCACATGTGATGTGTGGAAAATGATCCAACACAAAACTCACCAGCAAGTGTACCGAGTCACATCAAGTAATAAAACTCACGGGAGTGAGGTCGATCCCATAGGGATTGAAGGATTGAGCAATTTTAGTTTAGTGGTTGATTTAGTCAAGCGAATCAAGTATTGGTTGAGTGATTTTGTATCCAACCGTAAGTAAATAGCAGGAAATGTAAAGGGAGAGGGATGATTTGCAGAAATTAAAGAGAACTGAAAGTAGAGGTGCTGAATCTTAAAGAACAAGAAATTTAAATGACTGAAACTTAAAGTGCAAGAAATGTAAATTGCGGTAACTTAAAGTGAAAGAAATATAAATTGCTTGAATGGAAAAGGGATTTGAGGACTGGAAATTCAGAATTTAAGCAAGGAAAATTAAATTGCAACAATTAACTAAACAAGAGATGAATTGAAATTGACTAAATCTCAAACAGAAATGGAAATTTGAATGCAGCAGTGGTTCGGCAGAAGAACCATAAAGAAAATCAGATCTCAGGACTCCAGAGACTAGATAGCAGAGTCTAGATCTCAATTGCCTTCCTAGATCCAAGTTCACAAAGCAATTAAAGAGAAATTGAAGATTGAAGCAGTAAAGGAAATTGAATTCAGCTCAATTATGCAGTAAGAAAAATTAGAGAGATCTTGAATGGAGATTGAGACAGAAGTTCCTCAATTCTTCACACTCAAGATTCAACAAAACCCAGTAAAAAAACAAAACGAGCAGAGGAAGAAGAAGTGAATTCTCTCCTCCAATTCTCAAGCCAAGTTTGCAGAAAAACAGAAAAATAGAAAGTGCTCTCAAGTGACTAAGGGTGAAAATTCCAAAATGAAAGTAAGCTCTCAAAAAAAAACTCCTCTTCTAATCCTAACTAACACCTATTTATACACTTTCCATTTTTGGATCTAAGAATTTTGAGTGGGCTTTTTGATCTGGTGAAGAATTGAATTAAGTGGATTTTGAGTGAAATTCAGCCCATGTTGCTCCCAGGAGCTGCCCTGTCCTTGTGGAGGACAGAGCAGAGAAGTTGTGTGAGGAAGCATGTTGCGTGCCAAGTGTGAGAGAGGCTTCAGGATGCTGCCCTGCCTTTGTGGAGGGCAGGGCAATGTTGCCATGGTGCGCCTTGCCTCCCTGCCCGTGCGTCCAAGCTGCGCGCGCCCAAGCTCCTGGCCATGCTAATTGTGTGCCATGCACCAAGAAATACTGCCCTGCCCTCCACAAGAGCAGGGCAGTGCAGGCTTTCCTTGCTCTTGGGTGAGGTCCCAGGTTCGAAATTTGCTGGATGGCTTTTTGTTGCATTTCTTCCTTGGTTCCTTGGCACCAAAGTAGTGCCTAGTTCTTTGCTTCCTTAAGGTGCTATGTTCGATCCTTGGAGGTTGAAACAAACCAATTTTTGCTTGTTTTCCTTGTATTTGAGCGCTACTTCTTTCCTTCTTGTTCTTGGGTTCGAAACCCATGGGTGGCACTTGGAGACAATTTCCCTTGATTTATTTTGGTGAGAGCCCTATATTGCTCTTGAGGGGTGCAGGGCATAATTTTTCCTTCCTTTGTTTCTTGGCATAGAATTGTGCTCCACTCTCAAGGAGGCAGGGCAGTGAGGCCTTGAATGCTTGGTTCATTGTTGTGCTCCCTTGGAGGGTAGTGTGCTCTTGTAAAGGGCAATGTGGCTTCCTCCGTTCCATCGCTACACTCTTTTCTTCCTTGGGCCACCCTTTCTTAGGCCACGCTTCGCTCCTTTCTTCTTTTCTTCTCCTTCAAATAATCAAAACAACCAATCAAAGTATCACTAAATTCACAAGGTTTATAAATCAATTAAAATTCAATTAAATTTAGCTTAAACCTCATGATTTAGCATCAATAAGTGGTGGTTGATTGATTCAAATAAAACATGCAATTCCACTCTAAATGCTTACTTATGGTGCAAGAAAAGTGCATAAAAACTAGTGAAACAAGTGAAATTAGCTTGAGAAATGGGTATATGATGACTTGTCATCACAACACCAAACTTAATCTTGCTTGTCCCCAAGCAAGCATCAAAATTAAGAGGAAATGAAATGAAAAGAAGAAAAGCATACATATCCTTATTAGGCATATAGCAGAACTTGATTCATGGAGTTTTTATGCAGACAATGATAACTCAGTTATTGTTCGCTGTTACATAATATACACCTTTCCTCAAAGGCTTACTAAACTTGCTGTTGTAAGGTTTACTTTTTACTTGCTCCCTTGCTAACTTTTTTTTCTTATTTTGCTTAACAAGCTATTATTCTTTGAAGGCTTGGTGTCAAATGTTGCAGTAGCCTTTGGCTTTATTTTTACTCAACATCTCTTCACCACAGACACATGGCTCACTATTTCCTCCTAGGATCATTGATGCCCAGCATCTCTTTGGATAACTAAATGTCTGTATCTAGGTTGCTCTTTATTGTGACTTTCAATTGGCCATCCCAAATCAATTGATCTAAGTGGCCAGGTTTTAAAATACCCCTTAGAATTTACTTATCCAAGCATATCCTAGTACAAGAACACCACAGGCATGTGTCCTAGGGTCCAAGCTATTGGTGCCCAGCCTTTATTCTTCGTTTTTTTCTTGCCACATTGGCTTTTTCTTCTTCCTTTTCTTTCTGTTTTATTTTGTTCTCAAGGGATTTTTTTTTACTGATAGGAACCTTTATGACAGCAAGCTAGCTCACACTTTAATGAAAATGACATTATGCAGCAATTATTTCATGAGTTATGCATTTAATCAAACACATATACCACCACTAATTTCCATTCTAACTTATGCAACATTGGATATTTACTTTCTAATTCAAATATTTCTCTTTTATTCAAGCATATGGGAAACAAAACAAAATTTAAAGCTAAGTGATGAATGACAAGCATTATGAAGATTATTTCTCTAGCTACTTATTGAACAAGAAAAAGTGCATGAATATGAAATAAAAGGAAATAAACAGTGGAGGCATCTCATGTTTTAGACATCATCTCCTTATTAGAAGTATGAAAGAACTTTGCCACCTTCTAATGATTGTGGCCGCTGCTTGATTCTCCCTTTTTCTTCTTTCTCTTCCCTAGCTTGGAATAGTCTTGGGCTTCTTCTCCAGGGCATCTTCTATCCCAGACAGAATCTAAGAGTCCTGAGAGCCCAATTTCTTCTAATCTGTTAAGTGTTACCTCCGTATAGTGATGAGACCTTGCTTGCTGCTTGTCTCTAATTCTTGGCACTGCTCAAATGGCTTGATTTGTGGATGAGTGTTGGCAAATTATGGGTCAAGTACTCCAACCTTGCTTGTATGTTTTCATCACTTTCTACTTTTTGCACATATCTAACTTCCCCTATAGTGTGATGAATGTTCTTCCATTGATACAGGTTGTGACTATATTCCCCTGCTTAGCTTGACTAAAGTACAGCTTATCATATGATTCTTTGAATTCTTTATATTGATCTTTTTGTCCTTCAAGAATCTTTGCTTGAAACTCTTGCTGCTGAGTCATCATTTGTTGTTGCCATCTCTCTTGCTTCTCCTCCATTTGACGCTGCCAAGCTTCTCGTTCCTCTTTATCCCTTAAGTATTGCTCCCAGCGCTCTGAAAGGGGCTCTAGATATTGCTCTTGGTACCTTTGATTTTGCTCTTGTTGAGCTTGCATGAGTTGCTGAGATAGCTCTTCAATTGCTCTTTGTAGCTGGCTCGTGTCTGGCACCATGAGCTTGCTCTTGTCCTTCCTCTCTTTGTGATCTTCTTTGTCTGGGAGCTACCACCCCTCTTGATCATCTTCTTCATTCATCCCTTCCATGCTCTTCTTGGTGTTTTCACTTTTCTGTGTCCTCATCTTCAAAGATCACTCCAGCTTTGTTGCATAGCCTGAGAATGGTACTTGGATGGCCAAGACCACTTGATTTGCTTGTGCTGTTGGCCATCTCTTGAATACTGTCGGCTATGAGTTGTGCGAGGTTGATTTCACCTCCATGTAAGATGCAGTATGTCAAGAGTGCTCGTTTGATTGTGACCTAAGAGGCGTTTCCAGTAGGAAGGATAGATCTCCTTACTATTTCATACCATCCTTTGGCCACGGGAGTAAGATTTATTCTCCTCAAGTGGCTTGGGATCCCTTTTGAATCTCTTTCCCCAGTCCATGTTTTCCATGCATAATCCTTGCAGGATCTCATCAGGATTGTTTTCCATCTGTAATCTGGTCTCAAACTAGGCTCTGCATAAGTTATGGTTCTCAAACATTAGAGCCTTGTGATGGCTGCTAGACTGAAATTCACTTCAACTCCTCTGACATAACTCGTGTAGGGGGAACTATCTTTGTTCTTTTTTTACAGCATTTGCATAGAATTCCTAATCATGACTGCACTAATTCAACGAGAGGAGCACATAAAAGTTTCCACCTTTTTCTTAGTGATTTGCCTCATGATGGGTATTCTCCGTCCTTCAACTCAAGGCCCTTCTCGTAAATGACATTCTTTGTCTTCATGAACCTATGATATCTCCCTCATGAATTGGGATCTAAATTTTCTTGCATCATGGTGGAGATTCGGTCATCATTGTTCCTTCCCGGCCTTTTTTGAACTTGAAGAAGCCATAGATTTGAGGTGAGAAGAAGGACAAGTGGGGGAGGGGAAAATGTGTTGTGTTTAGGATGATGCTCGTTTTGTTGTGTAAGAGAAGGGAATTGTTGGCCTTAGTTTGGGAGTAGAGGATTATGGTTACAAGTGAAGGTAGCTTGTATGAATGTGTAAGCCATTTAGTGCTAACGGCTACTTATAGGAGGTTCTTCAAGCTTTTCTAATAAAACCACAATAAATGAGGAAGGGATCATTGGTGATATGAAGGGTTGAGATTGAGTTGAACATATAGAGGCTCATGGATTGAACGGCTTGCATGCATTGTTGGGCTGACGAGGATTATCTTCTCATTGGTTGCATGTATTTAGGTGTTCGATGGTGCATGCATGCAAATTCTGCTTCCCAAGGAGCGCATTTCTCTAGGCACCATGTGACCACTCGTCACTTAGCTTGTCCTGGCCATGGCCCTTCCTCCTCTTGTATTTATCTCAAACCTCTTTTCCATAATTAAACCAAAACAGCTAGCCTTAGCACATAAATATATACGGTGGTTTGATCATAAGATGGGGAATTAATTTCCAAAGGTAATGATGCATGATCCATGTATGATTTTGATTCCATGAATAGGAAATGATCTTCTGAACATTGTTACATATGCAGACACCAAACTTAGTGTTTGGTCATATGCTTCATCAAAATGACTATGCATATGGTCTAAGAATACTCCTTCCCCCCTGATGAGCGGATAATTTATACGCTTTTTGGCATTGGTTTTTAGGTAGTTTTTAGTAAGTTCAAGCTACTTTTTAGGGATGTTTCATAGTTTTTATGT